>NC_048604.1:33173974-33461474 GCF_003668045.3 Cricetulus griseus | reverse complement strand
AATGTGTAATACTGTAACAATGAAGCTTTTCACATATAGGAATGAGTGTACAGTAAGGAAAGTGTTTGTGTGCTATATTCTTATTTTAATTTTTGTTGTTAGGGCTTGAAAGCACGGCCTCTGTTTACCACTGATCTGTACCCACAGAGTCTATGAACTTATTTTGTGGTCAAAAGTAATTTGAGCTCAATGTTTTGGAAATGGCACAATCTTTATAGTTTTTGCTCAGCTTGTTTAAATTCTGTGTATGTTTTAGATTTATTTGTTTGTTTTTATTTTATGTGTATGAATGCTGTGACTGCATATATATCTGTGCAGAACATGCATGCCTGATGTCTGAGAAGGCCAGAAGAAGATGTCAAACTCCCTAGAATTGGAGTTTGGAATATGAGCTGCCATGTGAAAGCTGGGAACCAAACCCAGGTCCTCTGAAAGAACAGGAAGTGCTCTTAATCACCGAGCCATTTCTCCAGCCCTATATTCTAAATAAAATCACAGAAACAATTAAGATGTGACTCCTTTAAGTAATGGGAACAAGACAGCATTAGCTAGAGGTATCCCTATTTATATTTTCTTCCCACTGTTTGTATTTCTCAAAGCATGGTCATATTTGCTAAGAACTTTTGAATTATCTTCCATAGGTTCTACTGGGTATGAGCCCAAAGATCTTAAAAGCAATGTGTTGGGTAGTTGGAGCAATTGATCCCAGTGTCTTAGACCACTGGTTTCAACCACTTACTGAACATCTGGAACAATTTAGGGCATAAAATATTAGAACATGAGCTAGGCATACAACACAGTTAATAGAGTATTTGCCTTGGGTTCAATCACCAGCACTTCATACCCTGGGCCTGGTAGTACACATGTGTAATCCAAGCACTTGGGAGGTGAAGGCAGGAGGATCAGAAGTTCAAGATCATCCTCTATTACATAGTGAGTTTGAAGCCAGCCTGGGATACCAGAACCCTAGAGATTTAGCTTAATATCTTGTCATTTCTATGATTATTGGCTATTGGGCATGCTGGGAGTTTTCATTACCCTTGAAAAGTTGCAGCTGGCTGCAATACTTTTGACACCAGATCTGTGTATCCAGCATCAAGCAAACCATGGTTGCAGTATACATGAGAAATAAGTTTCTAGTCTTTTCCAGAAGATGTGCAGAGTGAAAAATTTGACCAACTTTTGGTCAAATGATGGTTCTGATTTATTAAGGAAAAATATTTTGGGTCAAACTTGAGACTCTGTGTGAAGTTGGCTGATGAACAGAATCAAATAGGATGACAGACATCCCAGCCATATTGTCCTCCACTTATGTAACTATAGAAGGAAGTCTATCATATCACTTCATGCCATGATTCTAAAATCTGTGTAAGCTGAAGAGAAAGATGACAGGGGGTTAAGCATTAGGCATCAGGCTGTTGGGGATGAAAAGGCATCAAAAGCATCTGTAGGAAATTGGAAGTTGACAATAACCGACATAGGCAGGGAGGAAAGGAGCAGCAGCAGCAGCAGAGAGAGAGAGAGAGAGAGAGAGAGAGAGAGAGAGAAGAGAGAGAGAGAGAGAGACAGAGAGAGACAGAGAGAGACAGAGAGAGACAGAGAGAGACAGAGAGGGGGTGTGAAAAGTAGATGTTGAGGGAAGTCTTCAGAGACAAAGGTCAGAGTCAAACTAGGGCGGTGGCGTGGGACTTAAGGAGAGCTGTGGTCAGAAGGAGAGCTATGGATCAAAAGGATTTTTCAAAGCTTTAGCATGGTGGCAAACACCTATAATGCCAGCACTGGGGAAACTTAGGAGGAAAGATTACCACGTCCAGACCAGCCAGGGCTTCATAATGACACCTTGTCTCAAAGATAGAGAAAGAAAAGCTTGTGCAGAACATTGTTGGAATAGACATAAACTACTCTGGAAGACCTGAAATGCCAAACAGATGGTAGGCAATTAATTTAGCCACAAGTAATTATCACCTCTTGAATTTGGAGATAGTCATAATCAAATGGCTGTGGATGCTAGTTACGGTCCATTTTTTAATCCAAAAGAATTAAATGCACTGTGTCCATGCTTATACAATAATGAATAAGTTCTATTTCTGCTCTTCTGAGTCTAGGGGAAAGTGAATTCATTAAGTAAGTTTTTGAGGGGCTTGTATCAGATACTGGTTGAGAATATTGACTTTTTCAGACAGGTCTTGTAGTTGAGACTTGGTTCACCTCTTTCTGGCTATGTGTCTTTGAAGTGACTAAGCTTCTCGAAAGCCAATTGCTCTGTTAAATGTGGATAACACACATACAAACATAAAGAGAAAATTTAATTTGAATAGCAATATTACCATTTTTAGGTATGAAGCAAGTAGTTTACTGCACAGTAAATAAGTTCTCTCCAGTTATGAGTGGCTAAAGTAGAAACTTACAAAGACATGCAATATTTCATTTAAATTATTATTACCAGCTACTGTGATAGAAGATGGGTGGATTCCAATGAGATGTGATAATGCTCAACGAGAATGAGATATGGACGTTTCCATCAAAGAGATTTGGTAGGAATAGTAAATGCTATTCTTATGTTAACTAAATTGCCTAAAAATAGATGGATGATGGATAGATAGATGATAGATAGATAGACAGATAGATATAGATGGTAACGGTGCATTCTCATAATTAAAGATCAAGGCAGGAGGATGGCAAATTCAAAGCCAGTCTGGGTTATATAGCAAGACCCTATCAACAAAATGAGAGACTACTGAAACTTCTAGAATTGATTACACCTGAGACCATAAAGGAAGAATCTCGAAGTTTGTAATGAAGTATCCAGGGAGTTTAATGACTGACTCACCCATAAAGAACAAATTTTAGGGGCAACCATAGTCTCGAATGAATTTGCCTAGAGACTGAGGAGGAGTTGGAAATGAGACCCGGTGTGTCAGGAAGAAGAGTTGGTGTGTGTGTCTGTGTGGAGGGATAATGAGTCCAGGGTTGTGACTCACGATGGAGCATCTGCCTAGCATGCTTGAGGCTCTGGGTTTGAATCATAGTACTGAGAAAAAATGGGGAGGGAATGGCAGTGAGGTCAAATGGAATTACTCTTGCCAACCTTCATCCCATTAGTTAACATTTCAGCTGGACTCTGGCCTTCTGTAATTGTGTGTTGTCAGTAACACTTGGCTAAGAGCCCCAGCCATCCTGCATCTCTGCAGCCTCAGATAGCATCTTCTCTTTCTGACTCTAACCGTAGAACAGGTCACCAGTCGCTAAGATAAAGATTATATCAGATCCAATGGGGAAAATGGTCCCTGACCATGACACACCGCTCAGAACAAATGACTGTGATAGCTCTAGTGTGAAGTCTTTGTGATGCTATCTGTTTCCCCCACAGGGCAATAAGCTCTGCCAGAGAAAAGAGGCTTTGAGGGTCCTAATTGTCCATATCTGTGGCACTTGACACACTGCCTAGTATACATTAAGTCTTCAATGTCGGCTTGATGAGTGTAGATGAGTAAGGAGTGAATGAGTTAGACATTCGGGATTGAAATCTTCCAAAGTCATTAGGAAATATGGCACTGGAGTTTGAGTAATCATAGTAAGAGAAGGTGAGGTTTAGCCCACAGAATGGCACACACCCATCCAACCTCCAGACTGGTGCTATTGATTTACCTAACTGAGGAGGAGACAGGGTGGCAGTTTCTGTTGGTACAGGTAGGAATGTAAGGTGTGGGTGTTCCAAAGCACTGCCTGTTTTAAATGGAAGAAGGTGACAAATAATATCCCCTCTTCTTGTTACCTGCTCTTGAATCATTTGCCCACAATGATGGCTACCTCCATCCTTAGGTTTTCCTCCTCCTTATAACTAAATAATATATTCTTCCATGTTTTCCTCACCCTTATTGGTTTCTCCTTCAGGAGTTTTAAGTCATGTATTGTGCAATCTACTTGTAACTAATCAACATTTCTGTCCCAATTCCATTTTTTACATAGTTTACGAGTAAACTGTGGGAATGAAGTCTATGGTGAATATCACCTGGGTTGCTTGGGAGGGTGATCAGCTTGTTTTCTGCTGTGCTGGGAATGAAACTTGGGGCACTTGATATTCAGGCCCTCTAACACTGAGCTATAAGGCTAGCCATATCCCATATTTATCCTTTATTTACCCAGTCCAGTTTCATGGAATACATACATTTCCTAATCCAAACTGATTACCAACCAAGGAGTTCCTGAATGCACCACCCTTCCTCCTGACTCGGCCTTCATACAGAATGACACACATTAGTGAGTCCATCATACAGTAAGATAGGTTTCAAAGGTGAGTGCCTGAGGAAAAGAAATCAGGACTCTCCTTTTTTTTTTTTTTTTTTTTTTTCTCCCTCAAACAGCCTTCGAATTTTGAGTAATAGTTTCAGGTAAAAAATTCTCAGCAAGGATTTGTGTCCAGGGTTTCTGTATAGTGAAATGAGCCAGTGGAGTGTTTTCATAATTGCTGTATTGTTAGTCAAACGCTGTAATTAGGGATGACTTCATAGGCATAAGATTCTTCTATGGGTGACGCCCTGAATTCGTACCCAGTTGTACACCATATCCTTTTATGAAAGAAACAAACAAACAAGGTTCTGTTTGCTTTTGTTTTATTCCCTGAGTTGAAAATCTGTTTTCCTGTGTGTCAGATGTTTAGGAAAGAGAGCTGTTCCCCCCTCCCTTTTAAATTCCAGGCTGATTTCTCTGTACAGAAGATTCGGGCAGACGGAGCAAGAGGGAAAAAAACAGAACCCAGGCAGAACAAAGGGCTTTGCAGAGTAGAGACCCTGGGAGCTTTTACCCTTGACTAGTATTTCATTAGCCGAAATGAAATGGAGAGAAATATAGTTCCCTTCTTTGAATATTAGTTCTCTCTCATGTCATGTAAACAAAGTTCACTTTTGTGGTAAGACAGACTTTGAGGGGCAAAAGAAAGACATTACAAACAGCCTTTTCCCTGTCAGTCATATATTATAAAATTGGATTTAAATGTGAATCTTTATCTTATGCTTTTAACATTTCATTTGTGTTATTGCTCAAGAGAAAATTGCAAATGAGGGGGGAATGTGATGATATAAACTAGCTGTGGATGATTTTGAAATATTTAAACTAAAATTACTTTTATTTTTAAAGATGTATCACTTGCCTGCACTTCAAGTTCTGTATAGAAGTTGGCCTTATGGAAGAGCCAGATTGAGTCATAGGTAAAATGTGGTTGACAGGTTTTCTTTAGTCCTGTTCTTCTTCAACTACTTTGACTGAAGGCTTGTAATTTTTATATATGAGGGAGGCTTGTTTTACTCTGTAGTCAATAATTAAAGGGGACATGAGACAGCTCTTCATGTATCCCTTTTAAAAGGCTCTTAGTAGACTGATGCCTAATATTTATAGTCTCTCACAATTACTTATGGAGTTATTTATTCCCGGTTTTCTTTCACTGAGGATTTGAAGTTCCTGTATGACGCTTTGTACTTTATAACATGCCTTCATATAACGTCATCTTTAATCTTTATGAGGATCCCAGGAAACAGGTATTATTAGTGCTATTTGTAAATGAGAAGCTGAGGCTCACAGAGATGAAATGAACTTACTCACAGACATACAGTTAGGAAGTAGCAGAACCAGGGTACTGATTGATGCTCTCTCATCGCATGCCCAGTGAGAATACACTATGTAATTGGGTGTAAAAGAACTGCTGGGAAGGACCAGTGTTCAAGAACTTTCCAGAGGCATCGATGATAGCAAATTTTCTGTTTCGCATGTGAACCAGTCTGGGATACTTTTAGTTTCTTTGGGAGAACCTGTATGAAATAGTCAAAAATAAAGAAAAAACATTAAAATAATCTCAAGGAGATTTAAGCATTTCTTAATTTTATAGGAAGAATAAAAGAACTGTCCCCCGCCTGCCTTAAAGTTTCCAGAGCCTGCAGGTGTCTTCAAAACAGATATCTATACCTTTCGTTGCAGCCAGTAATTCTTTGTTGTATTGTAATGATTTGGTTGCCTCCTGAGATTGTAAATTCCTCCAATGCAAACACTGGGCCTGTAACAGATATTGAAAATATGGTGTGGGGCTAAGGCTGGAGAGATGGCTCAGCAGTCAAGAGCACGTAATGCGCTTCCAGAAGACCATAGTTCTAGTCCCAGCACCCATGTTGGGGGAGGGGGGCAAAAGACTGACACACACTTTGAGCCTCTGCAGGTACTACACACACACGTGCGTGTGCATGGGCATGTGTGTGTGCATGGGCATGTGTGTGTGCATGGGCATGTGTGTGTGCATGGGCATGTGTGTGTGCATGCGTGCGCGTGCTCACACACACACAGACACACAGACACACACACACACACACACACACTTAACAAAGAAGAATAAAATATTTTAAAAATACAGTGTGAGGATAAAAAGGGGACTGAAAGGCCTGTAGAAGAAGAATTTGAAAAGGGAGGAAGTGGGACAGAAAGATGCACATTCCTGTGATCAGGAATCAGGATGTGGTTTATGTCCATGCTTCCCTCTTAATTTCCTTTCTGATTTTTTTGAAACAGAAATGATATGTAGTATATGGATGAAATAATTTGTATAGGCTTTTGTTGTTGCTTGGACTTTTTTTTTTTTACTGACATGGTTTAAATTATTACTGATTCAAACTTCCCAAACTAGAAAGGGCCTTTGTAAATAGAGGTCAAGCCACATGTTTTAGATTTTCTCACTCCCAAGCTTTTTGTGCCATTGTTCTACACATATAATTCATGGAAATGGGTAATAATTTTTCATTAAAGCTGTGATTGGCTGGGCATGGTAGCATAAGCCTGTAATTGTAGTATGATACAGTGTAGAAGTGGGAGAATTGCCAAAAGTTTGACATCAGCTAGGTCTACATAGGGAGTTCCAGTCCAGCCAGGGCTACAGAATGAGACCCCAATTCAAAACAAACCCAAATGATTGCTTAAAATATATATATATATATATATATATATATATATATATATATATAATAAATAAATTTATAACTAATCGTAATTAGTATTTTTGTGATGGGCACGTATTTTTAGAATACATAGAATAAATTTAGAATTATTACCAAAGGGTTACAGCTTAATAAATTTTTATTATTCTTAAACAAAATTGCTACTTTTGTGTCAAGATTATTATTGGAGACATTTCTTTCATTTCTTGAAAGCATTTTCTTTATTTTCAAGATCATAATTTAATTACAACATTTACCCGTCCTTTCCTCCCTCAAAAATGTCATTCCCACGCTCCCTTTCAAATTCATGACCTCTGTTTCTTCTCTTTATTACTGTGTATATACAAATATATTTACATTATAAATTTTAAAAATCCTTTAAATTATATCTACCACATAATATCACCAATTTAATATAGCATGTGTATATTAACATAAACTTGTATGGATTCTATATCAAAACCATCTATTTTTGTTTTACCTCCCCTTTAAGAAGAGTGATTGACAGGGATCAGTATGCTGTTTAAACTTAGTGACTTATTTTACAAGAACTGTTAGTCAAGTGGTTTTGACCTTCACTTTGGCACCAAAAAACAAAAAACAAAAAACAAAAAACAAAAACAAAACCCAAGATTCTGTTATATATCACTATCTTATTGTACCTTGGTTCTTTCTTATACTCTGTTAATACAGCTTCAGATTTTATCCTCAGGAGGACAAAGTTGCCAACAAGTGAGACCTCCTTACTTCAACTCCTGGGATCCACAGGGTAGAGAGAATCTATGCCAGTAGTTATCCTCTAACTTCTACATGCTCACTATGACGTGTGTTCACCCAAACACACACACCCCACAACGGATAAATGTAATTTTTAAATGTAAAACATTATCCTTGAAGGGATAAAGTCAGGCATTTTTTTTTCTATATAGCTTTTGATAAATGAGGATTTGTCACCTGTTTATTTTCTTTACTTTGGACATAGCTACATAGTCACTTACTCAGATTGTTTTAGCAGTTTGCAAGTATACTTAGTGTGTTTGTAATTTAGCAAGAATGCTCATGTTAGATATTCCCAAACTTTTGTGAAGACTGACTATTTGCTTTCCTTTAGATCTTTACATGGATGAGATGGCAACCACTCAGATTTCCAAAGATGAACTTGATGAACTCAAAGAGGCCTTTGCAAAAGTTGGTAAGTCCATTTTATACTATAACCACAGGAAAGGCACTTTTATTTGGTCTTAATGTTATATTTATGGAAATTGTCATGAATCAGCCTTAGCCTGAGCAACATAGTGAGACTGACTAAAAAAATTAGATGGATAAAGGTTTAGAAGTTATAGCAAGCTGGGCGGTGGTGGCACAAGGCTTTTGATCCCAGCACTCGGGAGGCAGAGGCAGGCGGATTTCTGAGTTCGAGACCAGCTTGGTCTACAAAGTGAGTTCCAGGACAGGCTCCAAAGTTACAGACAAACTCTGTCTCAAAGACTGTCCACCCTCCCCCCAGAGAACTTAGAGTGAAAATTCTATTATTTCGGGCAGGCATTGCTCAGCAGTTAATGTTGCTTACCTGAATTCAGTCCTGAAGACGCACATGGTGGGAGAATTAATTCCTTCAAGTTGTCATGACCCTCAACCCAGAGAGAGTGAAATGTCATAAATTTTATTAGTATTTCTATATGAGTATTGTTTATATCATTTCCAGTCTCCCTTCTTTCCAACTCCTTCCAGGTCCTCCGCACTCCCTCTCAAATTCATGGCTGCATCTTCCCTGTTATTGTTATGTATATATACATATATACATTTTTAATTTTTAAAATATTTCAAATGTATCTAATATTTAATACAGTCAAGCATTTTTTGCCCAGAGCCCCAGTCATTAAATCAGGACTGCTGTGTCAGTTGAAATTTTGATGACACATGTTGTGTTGTTAGAATATTTTGAATACCATGTTTTTTTTTGGGGGAAGGGGAGTGTAACAACAGTCCTGGCTGTCCTGGAACTCACTCTCTGTAGAACAGACTGGCCTCGAACTCACAGAGATCCACCTGCCTCTACCTCCTGAGTGCTGGGACTCAATGTGTGTGCTACCACGCCCAGCTGCAATATCCTGTTTTTCTGAGGAGATGAATGTTTGGAGTGAATATTGAAGCATTACATGGAATCCACTGTTCCTGTGGTATTTATATGTTGAGAAAGGAGTCTCATTCTGTACCCTACCTAGGCTAGCTAGCCTTGAACTCCTTATGTATACTATTCATCTTTCTAACTAATACAAATATAGCATCAATCAAAGAGGCAAAGGCATATTGTGATGGCATTGCTTTCCCATGGCACAGGGTACTGAACCCAGAACCTCGTGCGTGGTGGGCAAGTGCTCTACCCCAGAGCTACATCCTCAGCCATTTTTATTTTGAGACTATCTCACTGAGCTGTGTAGGATGATCCAAATTTGTGATCCTCTTACCTCCCCAAGGAGTAGGAATTACAGGCATGTGCCGACATACATGGCCTGTTTTCCTTTTTATGTATTTGTGTACATACATACTAGACAAACTATCTACCAAATAAGGTACATCCCCAGATTCCTTTTCACTTTATATTTTGAGATAGCATCTCAATAAACTGCTCAGAATTTGATAACCATCCTTCTTTCTCAGCATCCCTAGTAGCTGAGGTTACAGGTCTCTACCATCAAGCCCCATTTTATTTATGTTTTAATATCATATCACATGCCTTACAAATAGTGTTTACATTCTATTGGAAGGTCAAGAGATAAAAGATACAGTGAAATGGAACAAGAACTAACTACGTGTATACTCACAGGAAGTAGCACGTGCTTAAGCATTGGTTCTCACTGTGGGTCGTTACCCCTTTGGCAACCATCTATCTCCAAAAATATTTACATCATGATTCATAACTAGCGAAATTACAGTTCTGAAGTAGCATCAGAAATAGCATTATGGTTGGGAGATTCTACAATCTGAGGAACTATACTAAAGGGTCACAGCGTTAGGAAGGCTGAGAACCACTGGCTGAAGGTAAGCTATGTCTTCTTAGTACTGCCCAAGCTAAAGGGAGTGAAATTGAAGCATAATGGTTTATTATTTAAATCAGATTTGCTCTTAAACTTATGCTAAACATCCATTAATATAAAGTGAGAAAGGATGTCTATTTCTGTTCCCTATTGATTGATTGATTCATTCTTTATTTTGTTTTTGAGACAAAGTTTCTTCTAGCCCAGATTGGTCCCCAGATTCTAACTCTGAATCTCCTTCCTCTAACTCCCTCGTACTGGGATTACAGACATTACCACCACACCAAGCCTAATGTGGTGCTGGGTATTGAACTCAGGCTTTTGTGTGTGTTAGGTAAACTTTGCCATGGTCCACATTTTCTATAAAAGCATTTCTATTAATAGAAACAGCATACCTTGTAGAAAGTAATAACAAACAAATAGAATGGCTATTCATAATCTATCATAAGTCTAGATAGAAAAGGTTAAATTGTTCTGCATCTTAGTTTTTGTTTTTGTTTTTTTGTTTTGTTTTGTTTTTGCTTGTTTTTCAAGATAGGGTTTCTCTGTAGCTTTGGAGGCTGTCCTGGAACTTGCTCTGTTGACCAGGCTGGCCTCGAACTCACAGAGATCCACCTGTCTCTGCTACCTGAGTGCTGGGCTTAAAGACGTGCACCACTGCCTGGCCTGGATCTTAATTTTATATGTGCATATTTTACAAGCAATAAATTAAATTGCTGTAGATAGGACTCACTGGGAAGATGGAAATACATAGTCAGATACTCAATTGATGAAAATAAATAAGTTCTTAGTCATAAGATGTTGGGTTATTTTTTTGTTAAATTTTTCTCTTTTGTTGATATTCTTTGGGGTTGTTTTTATTATAATTGTTTCAGGAATATATTTTCTTGACCATTGTCTTTTGCTTACATTCATCTTTCAGTGTTTGCAGAAGCATAGTTTGTTTATGAATAGAGCATTAGAGTAGGGCCCATGGCTTATTAATGCTGCATTGCTTAATCGCTATGCCTGGCCTCCTGAAAGAAATGCTTGTTGTTGAATGTAGGCCTTGACCTCATGTGTGGCTTCTTAGAAATATTTATGTTCACTGTTTCTTTTAAATTAACATTAATTCCGATATGATTTACTTGAGACTTGGAGTCCTTTTTTATTAGTTAAACAGCTTACCTGCTCTGTTAAGGCATAATAATAGAGAGCTGACCAGGTATTGCCATTGTGGAAACAGGATTAAATTTTCTTCAGTAAGTGAGGGATTAGTCAGAGCAGTGGTTCTCAACCTTCCTAATGCTAAAACCCTTTAATACAGTTCCTTATGTTGTGGTAACCCTCAGCCAGAAAACTATTTTCATTGCTACAATTGTGCTTCTGTTATGAATCTCAGTGTAAGTATCTGTGCTTTTGTATGGTCTCTAGCCAACCCTTATGAAAGGGTGGTTCAACCCTCCATCCCCAGAGGAGTCTTGACTCACAGGTTGAGAACGACTGAATTAGAGGTTTGACTGAAAATGAAGTCCAGAACATTCCAACAACAAAAACCTAGCACTTGTAACTCTTTGCTTTGCATAGGCAGTAGGTGGGACTTGGAGACTTAGTTAATCCCACACCAGGCACATGTTCAATATACCCCATCTCAGTAACATACAAGCTATCAACTACAATTCAGGAGGCTAATATTTCTGCCTTTTCTGAATAACACTCTCTTGTATTCACCCTCTGAATATCTAACACGGTGT
This sequence comes from Cricetulus griseus, assembly GCF_003668045.3. Lineage (NCBI taxonomy): Eukaryota > Metazoa > Chordata > Mammalia > Rodentia > Cricetidae > Cricetulus > Cricetulus griseus. The sequence continues at coordinate 33,449,729 of NC_048604.1, read as the reverse complement.
TGCATATGTGTTATGTTTGCAATAAATATTTAATTACTTGAATCTCAAGGAACCATAAACAGTCTTTTGATGTACTGGGATTTTACGATTATACATTCAAAGGATCTTTGTCATGAAAATTTTATCATGAAAGAATTTTTTGCATGGAGACACATAAGTGTGGTGTGTGTGTGTGTCTGTCTGTCTGTCTGTCTGTCTGTCTGTCTGTCTGTGGGGGGAATGTATATGTGTGGTAAATGCTTGTGCAGAGTCTTACCTTTCAGAAACTCATTGAAAAGTTAACAGCTAAACCTTTTGATTTTCCATCAAATCTCTTTGTAGTTTTTAGATGGTGTTAGTTACAGAGCCCTCGGGCATCTGTCAAAGGTGTTGTGGCATTTAGTTTTTCATTTGAGGATCTCTTATTTATTTTTTAAAAGACTCTCAAATTTATTTTCCTGGCAAGGAAAATTGTTTCCTACTTTCTGTGGCAGGGGAGAGTAGAGAGGTCTACTTTGTCTCATTTCAATTGTGACAAAATATGGAAATCATTTTCCTCATCTATTAACAATAATCGCCTTGATTATCTGCTTAGAAATGCAGCAAAATCATAGTGTGTGGAGAAAATCTCTGTAATTACGAGTAATCACAGGTTTTGTGCAATCAATTAATTGTGCTTTGAAACTCTCTTTACTAGCAATAAATTGAGTATTAGGATTGAAAGTTCTTTCAGTTCCTTTTGCACCTGCTTACTGTTAAGCTCTAATCACATGTAATTATTTTAATTATCTCAACAATTGTCTCAGGATTTCCCTCTGGGTTAGTGGAAACCTTAGCATGCCCTTCCCTTCCACACACACACACACACAAAAGTTTCTGTTTTAATTTAAATGCCGCCATCCTGCATGATATTTTTTTCTAAAGAGAATAAAGCTTGGCTTGTTGCTGCCTGCCTGTAACCCTTGCACTCTATAATCCTTGCACTAGGGTGTTTGAAGCAAGAAAATCCCAACAGTACCAGGCTAGCCAAGGTTGAAGAGGGAAACCCTGCATCTAAAATATATTTTCAGGCTTGGTGTGGTGGCACACACCTCTAACACCACTACTTGGGAGGCAGAGGTAGGCACAGTCACATCTATGTGAGTTCAAGGCCAGCATGGTCAAGATAGAGAGTTCCAGGTCAGCCAGGACTACATAGTAAGACACTGTCTCAAAAAAAATAACATTAATAAATGCACATTCTAATTTACTTACAAAGTGAATATTTACCAGCCAGAATATGTCTTTTATATTCTAAGACTTTAATTTTGTATTATTACTTACCTCAAGCAATGAATCTCAGGTTATTTAAATACTCTCAGTTTGGCTTTGGTCCTGCAAACGCTTTCTTTAAAATAGGACTTTTGAGGCCTGGAGAGGTTATGACTACTTGCTGCTCTTGCAGATGACCTGGGTTCAATTCCCAGCACCCACAGAGGGGGTCACAACCTCCAATAACTCCAGCTCCAGGGGATCAACACCCTCCTCTGAACACTGGGTAGCTGTAATCACATATGTGTATACTGCCCCCCACACACATACACATAAGTAAAAATAAAATAATAATAAAACATGACTCTTTTTTCTTTCCCAAAGCATGCTACAGAGAACTTTTATAAACATGAAAGTCGGGACTTTTGAAACACAAGAATACTTGGGATTCTTAAGTGGCCAAGAACAGTGTGATGCATTCCTTTGAGGTTGCCCACCAAATGCAGCCAAGACATTTTGGTTGTGGTGATTTAGCTGTACCAGATTTCACTCAACCCAGAAAGTTGAATTGTTTTCAATTTCTTGGTATTCTCTAGTATATCGAAACCGCATCACAGTGCCACAAAAAAGTGACTGGCAATTTAGTCCAGTTTACTTTCAGTTTTGAATAAAGCTATATCACTCTACATTTGTTTAATTATAAAGTAAAGCATAAAAACACAAAAACTATGAGGCTAGTTTTGTCCATAGGTGGTGGAGCTGTTCCTTAGTGTACAGGAGCCCCCAGGCAGGCAAGTGTGTGAGCATGTACATATACATACATACACATATTTCTAGACCTACAACAAGAAAAATGAATGAGTGATCAGACAGATAAATAAATGAAAGCAGGAATGGTGGTAAAAACCTGTAATCCCAAAATTTGGAAGTAGAGACAAGAAGAAGAGAAATTGAAGGCTAGCCTTAGCTAATTAACAAGACCAGCACATTTTACCTGAGACTGTCTCACAAAACTAAATAAGTAAATAAAAACTGGATCTCAACTAAAATGAATTAACTAGCGCTCTTTCATTTTGGTGTCTGGCTCATTATCTACGAAATATTAGGAGTGAATGTTGGGGGATAGTCTGAAGACCATGTGATGGCACTGTCGAAAGTTATACATGTATCTGTGTGGGAATGCAAGCAGTACTGCACACATCTGAGAACCTGTCTATGACAGCATGTGTACATAAATATTTTTGGAGTGGGGAGAGTGGCAGCAGGTGGGAAACTACAGCAAAACTGTTAGAAACATGCAAAAAGTTTATAAACATTTCTGAATGCCCAGTCTTGGCCTTCTGGACTGGTCCAGTCCTCAAAAGCTTTGGAAATCTACCATTGAATTCTGTGTGATGTGTTTTGCCTGCATGTACGTGTGAGCACCACATGTGTGCCTGGTACCCTCAGAGGTCAGAAGAGGGTGTCAGATACCTCGGAATAGGCATCATGATTGCAAGCCAACCAGGTGATTGCTGGGAATTGAACCTTAGTCCTCTGCAAGAGCAACAAGTACTCTTAACCACTGAACCATCTCTCCAGCCCCTGGTGGAGTCTTTAACTCCATGTTTTTATGAAAATCCATTATTACACATTTGAATTCTTATTATCAATTTTCTAATTAAAAATATCTAGAATACATTGGTTAAGCTAAATTGAACATTTTAATCCCAGCTTTTCCAAAAATGTATATGTTTGCACTTGATTGAGTTTCTTCTTTAAATTGTAATGAGCACTATCCACAATTGCTTAATGTAGATGCCACATATGTATTGCATATGAAGGCATACAACTGTAACCTCTTTATAGGAAAAATACCAGATTTAGATAGACTCAAAGACAGTTAAAGCAACACACACACAGACACACACAGACACAGACACACACAGACACAGACACACACACACACACACACACACACACAGAGGGTCAAAGGAAGTCCTTGTCTTTCTTACTGTCAGATTTATAAGGCAAAGTAGCACCCCAAAAGATGCTTTTGAAGTGATGGATTACAGTGCATACCACCTAAGAAAGGGCAGTGTAAAACAGCAGCTAAAATCAAAACCACTTGAATTCTGGCTCAGCTTTCTCCAGACAAGGACTTAAAATAGCTTAAATAACAGGATGCAAGGGGAGGGAAAACATTGCCTTTTAAGGTTATGCATTCTTGGTGTGATTCAAACTTCTGCAGGAACATGGCTGAATAATAAGTTTATTTACTTTGAGGTTACTTGGGGAGGGTGTTGAAGGAGGTAACTGGCATTGAAACTAATACTTGGTAAAAGAGAGTAATACGATTTCCTTTCAAACAAAATGCAGATGTGACTCTGCGCGTGTCATCTGAGAAAGACAAAGAGGGACACAGACAGAGAGTGAATTCCTTGTAACCAACAGTTGTTCATTCGGATGAATTCAGCTTCCAGAATGAAAAATGACTCTGTCTAGTGCCATCTTGAGTGCCTGCTAGTGATTTTTTTTTCAAGTGGAGTGTTTTGCAGTGTTTGTTTTTTAAATCCACCGGGTATATTAGTTAAATGTTATCTCTTTACCTTGTGAAAGCACTGTTTGGTGGTTAGGTGGCATTTCTTTCTTTTCCCCTGTGGCTTGTTAGTCTATCCATACTGATCATAATTCCAGAACGAAAATACTCATAGAAGCCTTGTGACTGTTGTGGATAAAATCAGCTGTACATAAATCATTTATGATTTTTAGTCAGTTGAAATGTGATGGCAGAAGAGACGAGTCTTCTGAATGCCAAGCCTCTTCCACATCATGCCAATGTGTAGAAGCAGTGAATGAGCCAGAAATGGCTTCCAGAATGTTGGCAGCTTTAATGAGAAAATAAAGAGCTACCATCGTGCCTGGTGTTTGTGATTTTAGTTTCTAGTTAAAATTGCTTTTGATGTGGGTCTGTTTCTAAGATGCACACATTATTAAAATCTTATGTTTTTATAAAAACTCAGAATGAGGAAAGTTCACCATCGAACATGGTCTTGAGCTTTTGGTGAATAGTGTTACTGACAAAATGGACGCTGGCTGGTTAACATGCTCTCCCTCGTTTTCTGCCACTTGAGATCACTGTCACTGCTTAAGGATGTATTGCTGTTTTTGTTTCTGCTTTTAAAAAAACTGGAGATTGAAAATAAAATCAGCATAAAATACACTGAAAATAATTACACACTATGTTGTGTCTTTCAAGGACTTTACCAGCTGGGAAGTTTTGTAAAAATTAATTGTTGGCTACTGCCATTTTCAGGCTCTCTCTGCCTTCTTAATGACATTGAAATCCTTCTCTTCCAATGTAGGACTTAGAGGTCCTAGTGAAGCACCAATGTGGTTTGCTAATACTAATGTTAAATTGCCATAGTGTAAATAGGATTACCATCTACTGAGAAAATATAGGAAGGTAGAATTTATGAAAGAAAAACGACATACATTCTAATATCAGAAAAAGTAAAGGATAAATTTCCTAAGGATTTCTGAAGTTTTATAAGAATTTAAAAACCATTGGTTCAAGTGACATGCAAGGGTCCTGTAGATTCTTTTCTTCTCTCTTTAGGGTCCAGGTTAGTGTCTGTGTGACAGAGTAGCTTAAAGAGAGTTGTTATGTTGTTTTGGGAAAGTTTCTTGCTGTTTTCCCCAAGCTGGCTTTGAACTCCTGACACCTCCTTGTCACCATCCGGTGAGTAGCTAGGACTACAGGCTTCCACAAGGACTCCCAGATACCTGATACTTTTTGACAAAGGCAAGGCAGGCTTCTGCATTGGAAAAGAAACCCTAACCCTAACTGTGTTAGCCATCTGTGCTCTCTGCATTTAGGTCCTGTTTGATGCTTGTGGTCACTTAGCAAACCAAATTACAGATCTGACTTTGCTGGGTGGGGACAGGATTACAACAAAGGAAGAGAGAGTAAATGTTATTTGAAAGATATTTCTGTCCAGGTTTGGTTTCCTGATGAACTGGCATTCTGTCTTTTTGGTGCTATTTCTGGATTTTTTGGTCATTGCTGCTTAGTTTTGTTTTGAAAACACTCATCTAGGATTAGAGCATTTTTTCCTCTGGTTAATGTCTGAGAATTAGTTTCTACAGGCAGAATTCTTCCCATTGCTTGTTATATGCAAGGCACTGTGGTATGTGATATGCTTAGAAAGATAAGGAGATTAATGTCAAAGTAAATTTGTCAAGAAATGTGAAACCTAATAAGGAGGATTGTCATAAAATGACAAATTTTTTCTTCCTACAACCCCCCTTTAAAGTTTTCCTTTCCTTTACTAAAATTATCTGTTATTACTACCCGACTTTGAAATGAGGTTTCTGAGTGTGGTTATTTTACGTTAGTTATATTTGGAGGTGGTTACTTCCTGGCATCTTTTAATCACATCACTGAACTGTCTTCTAATTAATGCTCAAGAGATGTTATTGCAGATAGAGTCTATGTAAACAGCAGTTCTCTGTGCTATCCAAGTCTCCATTTCCACCTAATAAAAAAAAAAAGCCATAGACTTTCAGGGAGCAGCTTCATGGAGCTATGAATCCATTATAGTTTTTGAGTATTTGGCTTTAAGCCGTCAGTCTTCTGCTTCTATTATACCAAAAGAACATTTATGGAGTACCTGGTGTTGTTTGCCAAGTCTAAAACTGCTATCAAGAATGAAAGGTTAAGGAGATTTAGCTCGGTGGTACAGCGCTTGCCGAGTGAGTGCAAGGCCCTGGGTTTGCTCCTCAGCTTCGGGAGCGGGCAACAAAATAATAACAATGAAAGGTGAAATTGTGTACAAGGTTCTGCTCTTTCACAAGTCAAGATATTTTCCTGTCAAACACTGAAGTGGCCAGAGTTTGCTTAGTTCAAGGATGTAAGTTATTTCCTTCTCTAAAAGTGACAGGAAAATGAGCTGGGGTGACTCCCAAGCACCCCACAGCCATGCCCTCCTCCCCTGGCCCATGTGCACTGGCCTTCCCCTAAGTACCTCTCTCCTTTCTTCAATGCCTATACTTAAATCTGCTGGAAATCTCTGGCCAACAAGATGGCTCAGAAGGTAAAAGCATTTGCTGTCAAGCCTAATCACCAAGACCCTCATTGAGGAAGGACAGAACTGGCTCCTGAAATTCGTCCTCAGACCTTCATACATGTAAGAGGGTGCACACACACACACACACACACACACACACAGAGAGAGAGAGAGAGAGAGAGAGAGAGAGAGAGAGAGAGAGAGAGAGAGAGAGAGAGACCGACACAGACACGGGCACACACTCACAGAGACACATACACAGACACACACAGAGAGACACACAAACTCACACACACACTCACTCACACACACACACACACACAGAGACAAAAAAGAGACACACACAGAGACAGAAAATGTAATTTAAAAATGAAAAAATAAGGGAGAATGTTTGAGGAAGTCACCTGACATTGACCTCTGAACTCCACATGTATATTTCCAGTACATATATGTATACACATACAAAAATAAAAGATAATGTCAAAGACTATGTTTTTAAAAGTATGTTAAAATCTCTTCTTAAGAAGCTCCAGCCAGGCAGTGGTGGCACTCGCCTTTAATCCCAGCACTAGGGAGGTAGAGACAGTCAAATCTCTGTGAGTTTGAGACCAGCCTGGTCTACACAGCTAGTTCCAGGACAACCAGGGTTACACAGAGAATCCCTGCCTTAAAAAATGAGAGAAGGGGGGAGGGAGGGAGGGAGAGTGGGAGAGAGGAAGGGAAGGAATAAAAACATTAACAAATTTAAAAAAAATAGAAACTCCAACTTTAGGTGAGAGGTAATGCATGCCTTTAACCCCAGCACTGTGGAGGCAGAGGCCCATATATTTCATTGACTTTGAGTACAGCCTGGTTTACAGGACAGCCATCATTACATAGAGAAACCCTGTCCCCAAAATACTTTAAGAAAAGAAATATGAAAGAAATTCTAACTTTGCTTCACAACATATAAATAAGTGAGTGAGAAAATGGATAAGTAAGTAGGCATGGTAGCATACTACAATAATCCCTGCACTCAGGGTTGGAAGACTCATGAATTCAATGTCAGTTTGGGCTATGTCCTGAGACCTTGTCTCAAAAAGAAAAAAAAAAGACCATAAGGGCTGGGGGTATAGCTCAGTGACAGAGTGCTTGCCTGGTATGTGTGAGGTGCTGGGTTCCATCACCAGCACTGAAAAAATAATTCATGAAAAAAGAGAATAAGACCAGCATTTGAATATAAATTTTTGGGGGTTTTTTCGAGACAGGGCTTCTCTATGTAGCTTTGGAGCCTATCCTGGCACTCACTCTAGAGACCAGGCTGGCCTCGAATTCACAGAGATCCTCCTGTGTGCTGGGATTAAAGGCGTGCGCCACCAACTCCCGGCCTGAATATAAAACTTTAAATGAAAGAGTTAAGAAAAAGAGAGACACTTGTCAGAAAGTAAGACACACCTAAGAACATGGGTGTGTGCTTCTCAAGGAAGAGTCACCACGGTAACAATATTGTATTTAGATCATGAGGAATAGTAGTTAGTATAGAGTAGCACCTATATCTATATATTTAATAAGCATTATTTTTCTACCTCTGGCTTTCAAAAATATGTTCTAAGGTGGCATTATGAATTTCAATGTATTCTGGTCTGGAATATGACTGAGACAAAAGCAATCTGAGAGATTGCATAAAACACAGAAAAACACTAAAACTTGGAGAGATTATATGCAAATCAGTGACTAAATTCTGATTAAATCCTATGTTATATTATTATATTATGCTATTCCTGTAGTGTGTCCCTTCAACTATGCAATGTACTTTTCACTATGTCTGATGTAGTCCATAGTACTGAGCTCCATCTTTACTTTATAAAGGAAGTAGAAGAACCAGACTGATACATGCTCAGGAGCAGACACATCTAAGTCCACAGTTCATGTCCAAGAGCTGCTCACATTCTTCCACAGTTCCATGCAAATTGTTTTGTTCTCTTTAGCAACTGTGCATGTTCCTGAGTTCATTTCTATATATAAGTAGTTAACATGTACAGAGTTCAATGCTTGACTCTTAAATTCAACACAAAGAACATGAAAATTGACCATAAAAATTGTTTAACTTTGAAGGAGATATAAATGACTGCATGAATGTCAAGTAGCCCTAAAATACAGATATTATAGCTGGTAGATTTTTTTTTTAATTTTTGAGATAGGAATTTATATAGCTCAGGTGGGGATCAAACTCCCTATGTAGCCGAAGATGACCTTGAATGTTTGATACTCTGGTCTTCACTTCCTGAGTGCTGGTATTACAGGCATGTATTGCCATGCACAGTTTTGCAGAACTGCAAGGACTGGACCCAGGACATCATGCAACTTAGGCAAATACTCTACAAATTAATCTACATCCCCAGCCCTTCAATAGATTTTTTAAGTGTCTTGGGCCTCATTGTGAAGGCCTGTGATCTCAGCTCTTTGGAAGGTTGCATGCAGCAAGAGGATGGCAAGCTCAAAGACAACCTGGGCTACAGTGTAAGTTCAAAGCTGGCCTGGGTACTTTAATGAGATCCTGTGTCAGAATAAAAAGGTGACTGGGGATATGTTAGTAACTTATCTAGTCCAAAAATTCACTCCTCATTATAATATACACACACTAAAATTAATAAAATTAAATTAGGGCTGGAGAAATGGCTCAGAGGTTAAGCGCACTGACTGTTCTTCCAGAGGTCCTGAGTTCAATTCCCAGCAACCACATGGTGGCTCACAACCATCTGTAATGAGATCTGGTGCCCTCTTCTGGTGTGCAGGCAAACGTGCAGGCAGAATGTTGTATACATAATAAATAAATGTTTTTTTAAAATTAATACAATTAAACAAGGGCCAGTAAAAAGGCTTACCAGGTAAAGGCACTTGCTGCCAAGGCAACAACCTGAATTTAATTCTCAGAATCCACATGGTGCAAGGAGGGATACTACTCCCCTAAGTTATCCTGACCTCTGCCATGGTACACACGCCCGTGTATACATAAACACAGAGAAAATAGCCTTTCAAATGTAAAAATGAGTAAAAAGTAGCAATCTGCTTTTAAGAGAATTTGATAGTAGAACTTGGGGTCAAGTTGTAGAGCTCATACTTGGTATGCATAAAGCCCTGATTCAGTTTTTACCAATACAAAAATCAATAGGAATATAAATACACATGGCAGTACAACTAAACACAGAATTTCATGAGCTTTTGGACAAAGTGTACCACTTTTGATAGTGGTGAAGCACTTGCTTAGCAAGTAGCCCTGGTTTAGGCCCCTGTTACCAACAAAAAATACTCATCAACCTTCAATTGACTGGTGAAGCCCTCTTAGATAAGATAGTTAAAATTTTTTTGCATGGTGTGGAGCATCACTGTAAGTACAAAGGCTAGACAAAACTATCATGGGGAGACCCTGTCTCAAATACAAAGCTCCAAACAAAAGTGGACACAAAATAGTTAATATTTTAGTGGTGGCCCAGAATGAACTGCTATGAGTCACACTTTGTTGACACTGTGGGAAAAAAATCCAAAATATGTACTGCAACCTAGAAGAATGTGTATAAGTCACTGAATGAACTTCTCTCCTTCCCCTGTGCTCGCTTTGCTGGTGGCATGCTAGATCTCCAATGTTCCCAGAGTGCACCGCATGTACATCTGCATCATGCCCTGTGGTGGCTCTTTTCCCTGCTCTTTCTCCAATTGTCTGCCTTTGCCTCACACAAGTCTGTATTCAAATGGAACCTCAGCACAAAGGCTGTCTAAACATCAGCCTCCACAATGTCATTATAACCCAGAGTTCCTCAACTTCAGCACTGTTTACATTTTGAGCTGCAGCATTCTAGTGTTGCCTGGTGGAGCAAGGGTGTCCCATGTGCCATAGGAGATTTCATGGCATCCTTGGACTCTACCCACTGGATGCCAGGGACATCATCTACCCATCCCGATGTGGCAATCAGGAATGAGCTGTGTGTTGAGATGCTCGACTGTAACCCCGGCTCATACAAGGCTGAGACACAAGTCACTGCAAGTTCTAGACGAGCCAGGGCACCACTGTAAGACCCTGTCTCACAAACAATGCAAAATAGTCCAGACATTTCTGAGTTTCTCAGCTGCAGACCGGAGAATAACTGCTGGTCTAATCCTCTTCTCCACTTCAAATTTTCCTCTCTAAGTTATATTTGCATTGTTATATTGCAAAGTGTCTTACAGTCACAATTGTGGCTCTTATGTGTGCATTCTGGTTAGAATGTGGATCCAAAAGTGCAAGACATTCTGTGTCATCTTTGGTTCCAGGAACAATACTTGACAGGGTTTTTGTTATTCTTGTTGTTTCTGAGACAGGGTTATAGCCTTGGCTGTCCTGGAACTCGCTCTGTAGACCAGGCTGGCCTTGAACTCATAGAGATTTGCCTGCCTCTGCCTCCAGATGCTAGGATTAAAGGCTTGTGCCACCACCTCACCCTACCATGGCAGAACTTTTAAGGAAATTCCCTAGTAATAAAACATTTCCATTAATAGCAGAGTAGAGTGGTCATCTTGGGCCATTTGCTTATTTACAGATTAATTCTTCCTTTAGATTTCAGTTTATCTTCTTGCTATTTCTGGTAAAAGTGAAAATTTATTCACACATATGCACACATATGCCTGCTTTTGCAAAAAAAAAGCCAGCTTATAGTCATTTGTTAGTAATTTTGCCCCAATATTTCATAGTTTTGAATAATCATTATTCATTTATCAGCATTTTATATATTCTAGTAAAACAAAAATAGCCCCAAAGTAAAAATGATTTTTATAAAACCATTTTAAACATCTGCTTTATTCAGGACTTCCTTTATTCTTGTGAATTCCCTGTTATCTTAGATTAACATTTGCTTACAGTAACTGAAAAAAAATGGCCCTGAAAACAATTGCTTCATATTAGATGTGCTTTGAGATAGAATTAGTGCTATGCTTTAAAAACCTCTTTTTTCTTTCTTTTTGGTTTTCGAGACAGGGTTTCTCTGTAGCTTTGGAAGCTGTCCTGGAACTAGCTCTTATGGACCAGGCTGGTCTCGAACTCACAGAGATCTGCCTGCCTCTGCCTCCCGAGTGCTGGCGTTAAAGATGTGTGCCACTGCTGCAGCCAGCACCACCCAGTGACTAAGTTTTGTTGGTACATAAAGTATTATTTTAAAGACTCTTCCTGGTTCTATAATTTAATAATAACCTTATTAATCAGAAACTATACTTTCTTATAATCAGGGGTGCTATGTTTGTATAATTTATTTATTCTTCTAAATTTCATTTTACATTCCAACCACAGTTCTCCCTCCCACCCACTCCACCCCACCCTACCCCCCCCCGTTGCCTCCCCCGAGCCCAGCCCCAGTCCTCTCCTCCCTGAAAATAAGGGCTCCCATAAGGAGTCAACAAAATTTGACACAGTAAGTTGGGACAGGGACAGGACCCTCCCCTCTGCATTAAGGCTGAGCATGACATCCCACCATAGGGAATGGACTCCAACAAGCTAGCTCATGTACCAGGTTTGCATCGTGGTCCTACTGCCAGGGACCCCTCTGATAGTCCAAGCTTCACAACTGTCTCCCACATATAGGGCCTAGTTTAGTCCCCTGGAGTCTACTGCTATCAGTCTAGAGTTCATGAGTTTCCACAAGCTTGGTTCAGCTGTCTCTATAAATTTCTCCATCATGATCTTGACCTCTCTTGCTCATATATTCCCTCCTCCTTCTCTTCGCCTGGATTACCAGAGCTAGGCCTGGTGCTTGGTTGTTGTGCATCTCTGTGTCTGGTTCCATTGAGTAGTCATCAATCTGATTACAGGGGAAGGCCAAGCACCCTCTCCAATATTGTTAGGAGTCTTAGCTGGGATCCTTTTTGTGGATTCTTGGGAGTACCCTTGCACCAGGTTTCGCCTTAAGCCAATAGTGGCTCCCTCTATTAAGATATCTCTTTCCTTGCTCTTCCAGTGCACAGGGATGCTATTTTTAAGTAAAGCTTTGTACACATTGCTTAAAATACAAGATAAGTGATAAACAAAACATTGTCCTTTTAGTCAAAATACACACTTCCCTTCCAAACATCTTTACATTCCAAATGATAAAAAAAATTGTAATTAAGCAAGCTTCTGAAGTGATAGTATTCTTTTTTATATAACAGTCTTACAAATTTATTTCTAATCATTTTTCTTGTTTTATCTTTTTGTTTGATTCTTTGGCTGATTTTTCTTTCCTTTCCACAAAGATCTCAACAGCAATGGATACATTTGTGACTATGAACTTCATGAGCTTTTCAAGGAAGCCAATATGCCACTGCCGGGATATAAAGTGAGAGAAATTATTCAAAAGCTCATGCTGGATGGTGACAGAAACAAAGATGGGAAGATAAGTTTCAATGAATTTGTTTATGTAAGTATGGGAAAAATCTGTGATTATTGGAAGTCATTGTTGCTCCATTGTCTAGTGGGAATCTTAAAATGTAAACACTATTGTATTGAATAGTCAACTATATCATGTTGATACTCCAGTACCGAGTAATAGTGCTGTCATTCTGCTCACTAAATGTAATTCTTACAGACACCAGAATGCTTAACAAAGTATCAAGAAAAGGTACACTGACAGACACAAAGCTATAGCACAACGCTCACAGTGGGCAGAAACAGTCTCCTTTAGAGGCATCATTAAGGGCATCTTTCAAGGTACTTAATGCCGTCTTTGAAACATTCTTTCTCTCCCCCATAGAGCACAGAGTACTTCACAAGTTTAATGATATCATACAACTCAGTCTTAGAAGCTTTGTAAAATGAACTTTCTGTTTAGAAGATGTTTTCTAAGCTCTGTACTAGTAGTATTTAACTGTACCATTTTCTCCAGGGTGATCATCTTGATAATTAAAAGCTAGAAGCATATGCTTCAGTCTGTTGGAAGAGGCATTTACAATTTTTGTTTTCTTGTCTAGTGTCATCAATTATTCCGCAAGGTTCTTGGATGATTGCATAACTTCTCCTCTGTAAGCATTTAGCTCCGTGCCTGCAGCATGTGTGACAGGCATGTGGTTCTTTATCAAGATCTAACTATTGTAGCTGCCAGCAATTAGTCTAGCTTTTATTGACTTACAGATTTTCAGTCTAGATTTGTTAACAAATTCTTGCAAGATGACTTTTTTAAGAGCTGTTGCTTCTTCTTCTCCCTTAAGAGGGAGCTGGAGAGACAGCTCAGCAGAGAGCATTGGCTGCTAGTCCAGAAGTGCCAAGTTCAATTCCCAGCAACCACATGGCGGCTTGCAAATATCTATAAAGAGATCTGGTGCCCTCTTCTACTGTGCAAGCATACATGAAGGCAGAATGCTGTATACATAATAAACAAATAAATCTTAAAAAAAAAAGAACACCCTTAAGGAGATGGATAAATGGCTCAACAGTTACGAGCACTGGGTGTTTTTCCAGAGGACCTGGGTCTAACTCCCAGCACCAACATGGCTGCTCACACTGTTTGTAATTCCAGTTCCATAGCATCCAACGCCCCCTTCTGGCTTCTTCAGGCACTGCACATAAGTGGGGCACAGACATACATGTATTATAAACATAAAAATTAGTTTAAAAAAGAACACCCCAAGAGCAGACATGGTGGTGTTTACCTTTAATCACAGCAGAGACACGTAGACCTCTCTGAGTTCAAGACCAGCTTGGTCTACATAGCAAATTTGGGGCCACATGTGACTTTGAATTGAGACCCTGCCTCAAAAAAAGAAACATACATGTTTTTATTTTTGTTAGGGTTAGAGTTAGGGTTTGTTTTGTCTTTGTTTTTGAGTCAGACTAACTTTAAAGTAATGCCCATCCCGCCTTAGCCTACAGTGAGCAAAGGGAGAAAGGCATGTAGTACCATGCCTGGCCTACCCTAGTACTATGTCTTCATTTACATGGTTGTTTAGTTGTGTTTTGTGGAGCGGTCAAAATAGGGTTTCTCTGTAGCTCTGGAGCCTGTCCTGGAACTCGCTCTGTAGACAGACTCCCAGAGATCTGCCTGCCTCTGCCTCCCGAGTGCTGAGATTAAAGGCGTGTGCCACCACCGCCCAGCCATTTACTTGGTTTTCAAGACTGCCTTTGGCTATGTAGCCCAAACTGGCCTCCAATTTGTGATCCCTCCCACCTTAGCATCCCAGTGCTGGGATTACAGTAGCATAGCATCCTGACTGAGTGTTACTATTTTAAGCCTGGGTTTGACTAGATCTTATTAGGCATTCTTTTCAATATACTCCAAACTAATTATTAGTGCTTAATATTTGTCATCAAGATCCAATCCTCCTGTCCTTCTCTATATTTTATCTTGGCACCAAGATAGCTGCAATTAGAACATATGCTCTCATGAGTTACCATGACTCACTATGACAAGTGAATTTCAGATATGTTCCCTCTGATTAGAACTAACTCAAAGAACATACCATACGGTCAGAAACAAATAAACCACTTAATCAACAGTCAGTGGTGGGGGAGGGGAGTTCGCTACTCTGTAAACTACAGGCTCATGTCATTATCATTAAAAGTTCTTGCCATTTCCTTTTGTAAACCTGATTTCCTCCCCTCATTTCTGTCTCCAGTTCTGGCCAAAGTCTTGCTTTGAATTCTGTGTTCAATAGTAAGTTACAAATGATTTTCAATAGTAAGTTACAAATGATTTGTGATTTGAGCACTTGCATGTCTCCTTGTGTAACTTGCATGGGTCCCTGTGAATTTAAAACAGGCCAGAGCAGTAATGAACTATGGCCAGTTGCTTATGATACAACTTACAGCTGAGGATCTTTGTATCTACTAGAAAGAAGCAGCCTGAGCTATTAGGATTTGTAGTCCATCTGATAATTTTGAGGACAAAATTATAAATGTGTCTACAAAGAAAATGATCTTGAGAATACTTTCAATTTTGTATATTCTAAAACGCTGTGCTTTCCACACATCTTTTAGTGGCTTTTAAGCAATAAGGTGAAGTTTTCTTAATATGTTCTTTAAAAGTAGAAGCATAATACTTTAGGCAACATTATGGATTTTCTAGAACAAAATATCAAAGAGAGCATTTTAGGTCAAAGTAGTTTTAGAAGTATTTACACTGTTTTGTTTGAAACAGGGTTGGTCTCTGTAGCCCTGGCTGTCCTGGAACTGACTATGTTGACCAGGTTGACCTCAAACTCCCAGAGGTCTGCCTCCTTGTCCTCAAGTACTAGAGTTAAGAGTGTGACCTCTCTGCCCTCCTTTAACTTCAAACAAGAATTGATGGTTCCTGAAAAGACAATAAGTTGCCGGGCATTGTTGGCACACGCCTTTAATCCCAGCACTCAGGAGGCAGAGGCAGGACGATCTCTGTGAGTTTGAGGCCAGCCTGGTCTACTGAGTGAGTTCCAGGATAGGCTCCAAAGCTACACAGAGAAACCCTGTCTCGAAAAACCAAAAAAAAAAAAAAAAAAAAGACAATAAGTTGACCAGCATTGTCCAGAGGACAGTAACCTTTTCCAATTAGTCCCTGCTAAGCAAGACACATGAACTGGGGCCTAGATAAATGGCTCAGCAACACTGCCTGCTCTTCTAGAGGTTCTAGGTTTGATTCCCAGCACCTACATGGCAACTCACAAAAATCTGTGACTCTAGTTCCAGGGGATCTGTTGCCCTCTTTGGGTCTCCAAGGATATCAAGCAGAAGTATGTGGTACACAGACATACATACAGCAAAACACCCCTACACATAAAATAGCAACAGTTTAAAATTTCACCTATGATAGTAAAGGAGAAAGTATCTGATACCTAAAGTATCAGAATGGTGCTGCCATGACTGCTAGAAGAAAAGGGGACACTGAAAGGACTGTCTTCTTTCATGTTCTTTGTCATTGATTTAACACCTTGCAAATTGTCAAAGAAAATTGGATTATGACTTCACTACCCAAGACTCAGAGACTGCAATTGTCGTCACCTATTAGCTTATGGAAAGAGAAAGAAATGGATTCTCACATGTTAGGTTTGAGGGTTTTATGTGAATTGGAGTCTAAAGGAGTATTCAGTATAAACTACGTGCAAACAAAATCAGTTTTTATTTCTTTTCAAGACTCTATCTATATAGGACCAAGGAGGTGCTGAATATTGTATACAAATTTCAAAGGCAGAACTATAATTAATTATTTGTTTTCATTTTAAGAATTATGAACTCCCATTAATGGTTTTGTTTGGTTGGTTTTTAGATTTTCAAGAAAGGGTTTCTCTGTCTTAACAGCCGTGGCTGTCCTGGAATTCACTCTGTAGACCAGGCTAACCTTGAACTCAGAGATCTGCCTGCCTCTGCTCTCCTCCCCAGTGTTGGGATTAAAGGCATGTGCCCCATGCTGTGCTATTAGATTTTTTAATGTTGATATTTTTCCTATATTTACTTTTCTTGTGCTATGGATTAAATCCTGGACCTTACACATGTTATGTAAATTCTGTACCATTGAGCTATATACCCAGAACTCTAGGTTTTTATACTTGCAAACTAACACAATTGTTGTTGTCAGTTGTGAAAGGCTGATGGGGCAATATATTTTTAAAAAGATAATTGTATTAATTTCTTGTTTTCACAATGAGAAACTTGATTTTATATAATGGTATTAAGTCTTTAATATCTTACTAATAAAATTACCCACAGGATTACTCATTTAAAAACTAGCAAAGTACTTAGAATGCTCCATAACTGGTAGTGGTTAAAATAATTATTTCTATGTTTATTAATTGATTCCTTTGAGACAGGGTCTCACCAAGTTACCCATCCTTGGCAAACCTCAAGGGCTCAATAATTCTCTTGTAGTCAACCTTTCTGACAAATGTAGGGCTCCAGGCCCCGTAGTTCTCTGATTTCCTCCATTTAAAATCGAAGTAGTAGTGTTCTTTTCCAACTTTAGGCCTGCAATAATTTCCATAAGACAGAAAAATACCAATATTCTATATTGGAAACAAGCAGCCAATATTTTCTACAATTCTCTCCAAAATCTTTCCTTCTTAAATCACATAACTCTGTGTTGTTTTGGGTTGGCTGCTATGCCTATGCAAGGCTCACTTTGGGGTCAAAGAAACTCGAGTGGTTGCTGAAGGTTTTGAAAGAAAGCTGCTGGTCAGCCAGTGGTGATGCACGCATTTAATTCCAGCAATTGGGAGGCAGAGGCAGGTGGATCTCTGTGAGTTCAAGAAACCCTGTCTCAGAAAAAAAGGAAGGAAAAGAAAGCCCCTGAAGCTTAGGAAAGAAAGAGCCAGCCACAGATGTCACCAAAGAAACTGAAAAGGATGTACAGGATGAGAATGGCCTTTGCCTTCTGAGCACAGTACCCAAGGAACTTGTCTGTGCCTGATAAAGCAAGTCCTTCCTCTCAGAGGGAAAAGATCATAATATTGTGAGCTCATTAGGATTACAATTTAGGCTTAAAAAGATTTGTTGAGAAGACTAATACAGTCTTGTGCTAGCTCTGATTTCTGCAGGTCCTATAAAATCAAAGCCTTTATTTAACCGTCTTTATCATCCAATCCAGCTATGTCTTTGCTGAAGTAGAAAGGAAAATGCAGGTTTTTCAGGTAGCAAACCAATCTGACATATAAACTTTCAATTCTCTTATTTGTTTTTTAGATTTTAATCTAAGAGACAGACTAAAATGTTATGGAATGAAATTTGAGGTTGGCTGAAAAAAATCTCTTTAGAAATATTTGGAAGGTAGGATTAGGAATATAGCTCTGTGGTAAACATGGACTTAGTTCTCAGCACCACAAAAAAAGACACTTAACAAATGTAACTAGACTTTGCACATTGTTCCCCAGCACCGTTTCCCTGACACATGAAAGAATATAGGCTATTTTACCCCGAAGATATTTTCATTTGAATTATTCCACTTTTCCATAATGTATATAAATTTGAATGTATCATTCAGTTAGAGTCACGATCATTTCAACAACTTAATTTTTTTAGAAGGCTACAGTGCTTGAAGCAAATGTAGTTACAACAAGCCAATCAGCTTTTCCTGTCTTGCTCTGCAGCTCTAACATGCTTTCGTCTTGCAGTGATGTGTGCTATGCCTGGTGTGAGGAAATGCACATCTGTCCACATTTTTTTTAACTAAATAGAGCAGGGTTCACAATGAGCAAGACTAACTTTACACTGAACAGGCACTTTGTTTTCTCTCTTCACTCTGTTTTGTTTTATTTGAGCCAGGGTCTCACTCTGTAAACCAGGCTAGCCTTGAACTCCTGGAAATCCTCCTGCCCTAATCTCCTGAGTACAGGGATTACAAATGTGAGCCACCATGCCCAACTATTTTTGTTTTTGGTTTTTTTAAGATTTTATTTATTATGTATACAACATCCTGCTTCCATGTATATCTGCACACCAGAAGAGGGCACCAGATCTCATAACAGATGGTTATGAGCCACCATGTGGTTTCTGGGAATTGAACTCAGGACCTCTGGAAGATCAGCCAGTGCTCTTGACCTCTGAGCTATCTCTCCAGCCCCTTGTTTTGGTTTTTGAGACAGGAGCTCATGCTCTCCTGGAGTTCTCTCTGTTTCCAGGCATGTCCAGAACTCACAAAACTCAAGTGTCTGTCACTATTTTTATTAGTTTATGGGTTTTTTTATTTTTCATGTGTAGGTGTATTTTATCTGCAGCTACGTATGTGCATTATGTGCATGCTTGGTGCCTGCAGAGGTTTTTGGTTTTTTGTTTTTCTTTCTTTTTGAAAAAAAAAAAGGAGTCTTATCCTCTAGAACTGGAGTTACAGATGATTGTGAGCCACCGTGTGGGTACAGGGAATTGAACCCAGATCCCCTGAAAAGGCAGCCAGTGCTCTTAACAGCTGAGTCATCTCTCCAACACCAGAAAATATGTATTTTTATTTTGTTGTGGTGTGTGTGTGTGTGTGTGTGTGTGTGTGTGTGTGTGTGTGTGTGTGAGCCTGTGCACATGTGGATACAGGCACCCACAGAGTCCAGAAGAAGGTATCAGACCCTCTGGAGATGCAGTTCCAGGCTCTTGTGAACCACCTGATGTGGTTCTGGAAAAGGAACTTGAGTCCTCTGGAAGAATACCAAATGCTCTTAACCATAGAACCATCATCTCTCCATCGCACAACAGATGTATTCTCAAAAGCAAAGGTTCAGCATCCCACTAACCTGGAAATTAGGTTTTACTACATACTCAGGGACCCATTCTGTTATAATCTCACTTACATGGCATGAATAATAAAATCCCAGCAACAGATATTGGGACTCAATCTGAAGATCAGAGAAGCAAAGTAGCCAAGCCACCAGAGAGCTCTTACCTCTACCAAGATTAGGGAGATCCTGTCCTCAATATGGCTGGAGACTAGTTGCCAGAATCCGAGACCCCTCTCTTGCCTTATATATTTATCTAGTGCTGGGGTTAAAGGCATGCACCACCACTGCCTGTCCTCTATGGCTGTAGCTAGCTTTGCATTCTGATATCCAGGCAAGCTTTATTAGATCATAAACTATATATCACCACACACATTTGTCCATCTTAAAATCTCCTGGGAAATTGTAGATATAGCATAAAATTTCAACTTTTGAGGAAACATCATCAAAAATAGAGAAAGTAGTTGGGCATAGAGGCACACACCTTTATTACCAGCACTCAGGAGGCAGAGGCAGGCAGATCTCTGAGTTCAAGGCCAGCCTGGTCTACAGAGTACATTCCAGCAAAGCCAGGGCTATACAGAAAATCCCTATTTTGAAAAACCATCCCCCCCAAAAAATAGAGGAAGCTTGATTTGCAAAGATGATTGCATAGTATTTCCCTAAATAAAATGTGTTTATAGAGCCAAAGAAATTTGAGATTTGAGAACGGTGATGGGATAATATGACTGTGATCATTACAAAAAGTTCCTTTCTTGCTGGGTTTGGTGGCACTTGCCTTTAATCTTAGCACTTGGGAGGCAGAGGCATTAATCAAACAAACAACCAAAAGTCCCTTTCTTTAAGTAGACTAATTACAAAGGGGCACCTTTCAGGAAGATTAATTCCGAAAATGTCTTGTCTGAAGCCTGGCTAGTATTGCATGCGTCAGATTGTTCCAGTCTGAACTTCTGCATATTGGGAACCTCAGCTAGAGGTGACCTCCCCCGGGGAAGAGAATGACAGTCAGTTACACTAAAAGCCTTTGACATGTGTTCTATTTTCTTCTGCCATTTTGTGTTATAGTGTTCCACTTAAAGGGAGATTCTAAAGGCACTTAGAGAAATTTCTGAGTCTGAGAGACGGCTCAGTGGGTAAAGTAAAGGCCTTAGCAAGCCTGCTGACCTGGATTTGATCTCTCAGAATGCCAGTAAAGGTGGAAGAGGAGAACTGATTCCTCAGAGCCATCCTGTGACTTCCAAGTGTGTATCCCTCCCGTTTAGAAAGTTGCCAGACTTGTCACTAGTTGATAGTGACTAATTTCGGCATGTACATTGGTAAACGGAAGAAAAATTTGGGGTGAGGCAAATTCCAGAGTTTCCGAAGTATAGAGACAGATTTTTAGAATGCTCATTCATTCACATTATTAAACTGGGATATGAAGCTTACATTCTTCTAACCTGATTTATGTACTTAGAACTTAAAAGTTCCCTTGTTATCCAGGTTCTGTGATGAAAAGAGCTGAATTCAAATGCCCAAATAGTCTTTTATATCTTCTTCTTCTTCTTCTTCTTCTTCTTCTTCTTCTTCTTCTTCTTCTTCTTCTTCTTCTTCTTCTTCTTCTTCTTCTTCTTCTTCTCCTTCTTCTTCTCCTCCTCCTCCTCCTTCTCCTCCTCCTCTACCTCCTCCTTCTATAACCCTGGGATTATGTGTACAAACCAAGTTCTCTGCTACTGACCCATCATCACAGCTCTAATTTCACTTTTGTTTGTTTGTTTATTTTGGTTTGGCTTTTTTGAGACAGGGTTTCTCTGTGTAGCGCTGGCTGTCCTGGAACTCAGTCTGTAGACCAGGCTGGCCTCAAATTCACAGAGATCTGTCTGCCTCTGCCTCCCAAGTCCTGGAATTAAAGGTGTGCATGACCACTGCCAGGCTAAGTTCACATTTTGCGTTATTTTTATTTTTAGACATGGTCTCATTGTGTTGTCCAAGGTGCCCATGAACTTGCAATCCTTCTGCTTCACACCAGTTCTTTTTTAGTTAGTGTCTACACCCTTATTCTCAATCTCCTCCTTGATATAGTCTTTCTATGTAGCCATGCTAGCCTGGAAGTCCCTATGCCCATGCAGCTGGCCCCAAACCTGTACAAGTCCTCTTATCTGTGCCTCCCAAGTACTAGGATTACAAATGTGTGCCACCATGCCCTACCTTTGTTGTCGCCATTCTTTCTTATTTTCTTAGAATAGTTTGAGTCACCACAGTAGAGCAGTGGGCTGTGCACTATTGCCTGGTTAGTTCTTGATTGTCATCTATGCCACCAATGTAACAATTTTTTTCTTTATTATTGTGTTGCTTTTGAATGAGTGGACTACTGAGCTACCACACTAAACCACAAAATAGTTTTTTTTTTTTTTTGGTTGAGTCAGAAATCTTTATCTGTGTGCTAAGAATTGTGGTTAAAGGATGGAATTTAGGGTTAAAGGATCGGCTTCTCTCTAAGAGAAGAACAAAGCCATGCTTCACAGTGGGAAATTAACAGATTTATTCGAGCCTTTGAAGCACACTTTTTTTTTTATCTTAAAGTGGATTCAATGCATGCAGCACAGAATGGGTTTGGCAAGTGTGTGCAAGTGATGCTTCATCTTTAGTATCCCTATTGTAGCATTGCAAAAACCCAAGCCAATTTCCCACTTAACACTCACCCCCTGTGGAGAACACTGTAGGTGATGGACAGGTTTTCTAAAAGGAGTTAAATGTGCTTATTCTTGTGCTTGCTTGAAAATTGTGAATGAATGAAACTGTTTTAATTGATAGATTTTCCAAGAGGTAAAGAGCAGTGATATTGCTAAAACCTTCCGCAAAGCCATCAACAGGAAAGAAGGCATTTGTGCTCTGGGAGGAACTTCAGAGTTGTCCAGTGAAGGAACACAGCATTCGTACTCAGGTAATAATGGCATGGGTGTGCTTAGGTTAATACAGCACACTGAGCAGGTACATAAAAGTTGTTCCTCTAATTAAATACACTAAATAATAGGCTTGGTGACATAATTGGTCTTGGGTCAGATATTTGCCAGAAAGTCCTGATAGACATTGATAGCTTAGAAGACACATGGCGAAATCTGTGTAATGATAGTCTTTATTACAGTGGAGTTAGGCAGTAATATAAATATTTTTTAATATTTTGTAACTCCCTAAGGATTGAATAACCTGTTCTTTTGTGCTTACTAATTTTGGCATTGATTCCTATGAGGCACTGTGTTGCTCCCAAGTGTCTGAAGAGCATGACCACATATTTGTGATGTAGGACTATACAACAATTGTAGCTTTGGGGGCCAATGATTAACAGAGTTAATGAACAATATGAGCTGATTTCTTGTTATTTAACATAATTTTAGAGGAAGAAAAATATGCTTTCGTTAACTGGATAAACAAAGCTTTGGAAAATGATCCCGATTGCAGACACGTTATACCCATGAACCCAAATACTGATGACCTCTTCAAAGCAGTTGGCGATGGAATTGTGCTCTGGTAAGATGTTAGTTTGTCTTGTATCCAGATTTCCAAAGATAACCTCCACCGAATGAATGCGTTTGGTTATGGATACCTGGCTGGTTGATGTCAGTAGAGAAAGAGAGAGGACAATTACCCAAATTTTGTCTTTTTCATTTAATATATGTCTAAAGCTGCCTGTAAAGGCAAAATCAGTCATGAAGTAGAGACCTCTTTATAAGTAAGGTAGAACCCTCAGCTTCCAATTTCTCATCACTTAGCAAGCAGAGCATTACAAATATGTCAACCTTAAAGTATGTCAGTATCTATTTATTCTGAAGTACCATGGCTTCCAAAGAGAAAAAAGAAGCTAGCCCTCATTCTTCACTGACCTAATTCTGAAAATGCTTTTGTCACTGTGGCTGCCCCAGAGCCAGCAGTATCTTGGCAGAAATGATGTAAGATTATCAACACTGTCCATTACTGCTCCTGGTCTCAGAGACAGCAGTGTAAAATATGTTCCATAGTGAGTTCTGAGTTTCAGTCTTCTGTTTTTCTTTTTCTCTTTTTCTTATTTTTCAAGACAGGGTTTCTTTGTGTATCCTTAGCTGTCTAGGAATGTACTCTGTAGATCAGGCTGGCCTCACAGAGATCTGCCTCCCGAATGCTGGGATTAGAAGTGTGCACCACCATGGCCTGGCCACATTCTGGATTTCTCTTTTTTTTGTATTTTTTATTTAAATTAAAAACAAGCTTGTTTTACATGTCAGTCCCAGTTCCCTCTCCCTCCCCTCCTCCCCTGCCCCTACTAACTTCCTATCCCATTCCCTTTCTGTTCTCCAGGATGGTGAGGACTTCCATGGAGGAGCTTCAAAGTCTGTTATAGTATTTGGAGGAGGACCTAGGTCCTTCCCCATGTGTCTAGGCTGAGAGAGTGTCCCTCTATGTGGAATGGGCTCCCAAAGTCCATTCCTATACTAGGGATAAATACTCACCCACTGCCACAGGCCCTATAGATTGCCCAGACCTACTCACTGACACCCACGTTCAGGGGGTCTGGATTAGTCCTATGCTGGTTTCCCAGCTATGAGTCTGGGATCCATAAGCAACCCCTTGTTCAGGTCAGCTGTTTCTGTGGGTTTCACTAGCCTGGTCTTGACCCCTTTGCTCATCACTCCTCCCTCTCTGGATTTCTATGCAAGCCTCAGCAACTGTGTGGTTGGAGTCTAGATAATCGAAAACTTTACATTTCAGTTTCCACTGTGATCTTCATAGTATCATACAATTTGTGCATCCCTGATTAAAAACCCCAAAATTGAGACTTTTGTTTTATTTTTATTTGTTTTTATTAGCATATGCTAATTATATAGAGTGATGGGTTTCATTGACCTCTGCATGTGCATGTATATAGATGCAGTGACATTTTATCCTATTCCTAAATATCGCCCTTTCCTATGCTGTCCCCCTCCCTTCTTCCCATCTCAGCCACTTCTGTTTCCTAGTCTTATTTTTCAGTGACCCAATGAACTTCATCAGGCTTGCTTACAGAAGCAAGGGTTAGAGCCTTGGAAAGTTTTCAAATTCTGATAATGACGCCACAGTGGAATACTCCATAGCTGGCCTGAGGTGACAAGTGATAGTCAAAGAATAGGTGCTCCCAAAATACTGCATAAAATTACCTTCTGGGCCAGGGGTCTACGTCAGTGGCACAGTGTATGTCTAGCATGTTCCTGGAGCATGGTGACACATGCCTATAATCCCAGCACTCAGGAGGTAGGGGCAGACAGATGTCTGTGAGTTTGCGGCCAGCCTGAAGTATTACATAGTGAGTTCCAGGACAGCAAGGGAGACATATGTAGGGGAAGCTGTAGCCACGCCTACTTAGGGGCTGGCTACAGGTGTGCCTGACCACGCTTGTGAGGGCGTGGTCAGAGTGACGTAGGGTGACTGCGTTTGCGCTTTCGGTTTCACTTTGCTGCTTGCTGTAC
Organism: Cricetulus griseus; assembly: GCF_003668045.3. NCBI lineage: Eukaryota > Metazoa > Chordata > Mammalia > Rodentia > Cricetidae > Cricetulus > Cricetulus griseus. Next base: position 33,424,858 of record NC_048604.1, on the reverse strand, counting down.
AGACCGCTACCACGCCGGCTGGCTAGGTTGCTCTGTAAGTAAGGCTTTTCCCTATTAAATACCCTTATATTTCTACCTGACTCCGTATTGGTAATTTCCCACTATAGACACAGAGAGATCCTGTCTTAGAAAGAAAAAGAGAAAGACAGAAGAAAAAATAACAACAACAGAACAATATTAGCACTACAAAAAAAAAACAAAAGGCAAAACTCATATTTAAGTTGGGTGTGTCTGTGCATAAATACACATATATGTACATATGGGATGTGAATAAAATACGCATTCAGACTTGGGTACCCCAGGATGTCATTGCATATGGCTAATCTGCATTTTGAACACATATAGTTTCTTGTGGTCAATATGATGAAATTCATCTATTGAATTTTGTATTATTTTTTTATTTTATGTATGCCTCCATGGGTTTGTGTGTACCACAAGTGTGCAGGTACCTGTGGAGGCCAAAAGATGGTATAGGATCCCCTGAAACTAAAGTTACAGGCAGAGCTGTTCAGTGTGGGTCTGGGAACAAAACCTGGGACTTCTGCAAGAGTAGTAAGTGCTCTTAACCATCTCTTCAGCTCCAAATTTGTTGCATTTTTTTAAATGGCATGAAGGACATTTGATAATAAGCTTTAACATTAATGAAGATGTACAGACTGTTGTTTGAGACAGGATCTCCTGTGTCTCAAGCTAGCCTCCAGCTTGCTATGTAGTCCACAATGGCCTTGATGTCCTGATGCTTCTGCCTCCATGCTCCAGTACTGGGAATACAAGCTTCTCCATGTCCCACTTATGTGGTTCTGGGGTATTGAACCCGAGCCTCATGCATTGTAGCTAACCACTCTACAAAGTGAGCTACATCTCCAAACTATAGACTCTAAAAGTAGATCAACTTGTGTTTGTTTGTTTGTTTCAGCAAAATGATCAACCTTTCAGTTCCTGACACAATTGATGAGAGAGCAATCAACAAGAAGAAGCTTACACCCTTCATCATTCAGGTGTGCCATGCTCCCTGTGCCCTCTTCCATGACACTGTAGTTTGAAATAGAGGCCATAGCCTCTGCATTCTGTGTGTTATACTTTAATCCTCAGAGCAGCTCTGAGTGAGGAGTGATTGTGGATATTTTATACAACGAGCTGGGACTCAGAATGGCTTGGGGAGCTTGCTGGAAGTTCACAGAGGCACAGATCTTCGTTCAACTCAAGGCCCTCTGTTCTTTTTATTACGTATTGTGTTAAGATAGTGATGAAATAAACAAAATTACTTTAGCTCTTACTTAGCTGGTGTGCTTAAGGGATGGAGTGTTTGTGTTTTCCAGTGAGGAGTAGATTAGTACAGCAAAAATCCCCTCGGGCAGGAATGTCTTTTGAGATGTGCAGATTGGTCATTTCTAGAACCTGGATGTATGCCATGTGCTGAGGAACTTGCATTTAGGAAATTTTAGAAAAGTGACACTGTTCACATGGGTATATTTACTTTGGTTACGTGATGTTTTACTTTAAAATCAGCAGAATTCAAACCAACCAAATAAAAATGAAAAGTCCACTTCCTGTAGAATTCTACAAAAATAATAGGAATGAGGTTGAGATTTGTCACTTTGCTTTTTAATGCTGAATTCTGTTTTCTGTGACTGTGGGTGGATGAAATGAATACCTTGTATTGATTTCTTAGTATTATTTTCAGTGAAGGCAGAAGTGGACTGGGTGAGGAAGAAAGGTCAAGAAGTGTATCATTTGGCTGTGTTTCAGGAAAACTTGAACTTGGCACTGAACTCTGCTTCTGCCATTGGGTGTCATGTTGTGAACATTGGTGCCGAAGATTTGCGGGCTGGGAAACCCCATCTGGTTTTGGGACTGCTCTGGCAGATTATTAAGATTGGCTTGTTTGCTGATATTGAATTAAGCAGGAATGAAGGTAATGGAACACAGTTATTTTGAGAAATGCTTATTGATGATTCTTTTCTTTCTCTTGCATTTTACTGAAGTGAGCAAATGATAACTAGAATGAACATGGAGCTATTCAGGAAAACAATCCATACACCTCTGTTCTTTAGCTATTGTGAACATTTGCATGACAGTTCATATTTGATTTTACTGTAAAGACACGAAAACACAGATTGACACTGGGTGTGTACCTCAGTTTCTGTCCACCTTAGTTTTTTTCCTGTGTGTGTGTGTGTGTGTGTGTGTGTGTGTGTGTGTGTGTGTGTGCACATGCTCGCTTTATGTATGTGTTCATGGGATTTACAAGTGTGTATGCATATGTGAGTGGAGGCCAGAAATCAACGTAGTGTGTGTTCCTACTGCACTCTCCACCTTAGGTTTTGAGACAGGGTCTTTCACTGCACCTCCAGCTTATCAATTGGCTAGACTGGCTGGTCAGCAAGCCCCAGGAATCCTTCTGTCTCCACCTCCCCAAAACTGGGATTGCAGATGCCCACCACTGCACCCAGCTTTTACTCCAATGCCGCGGATCCGAGCTCTGGTCCTCATACTTGCACAGCAAGCAATTTACTGACAAGTTCCTCTCTCCAGTCCCAGGCTTACTTTTGAGACAAGGTCTATGACTTAATCTGGAGCCCACCAATTTGGCTAGAATGCTGGTCAGCAAGACCCAGAGGCTGCCCTGCTTCCATTTCTGCAGCCCTAAGAGTACAGACCTGTGGCTTTTTCATGTGGATGCTAGGGATTGAACTTGTGCTTTCACAGCAGGCTCTTTGCTGACTGAGCCATCTCCTCGGCACAGATGCTGAATATCTCGAAGTTAGAACTAGGCTGTAGTAGACCTTACAACTCTTTTACCATGGAACAAATTGTCAAAAGACTGAGCGGAACTAGATATGTTGCTACATGCCTGTAATGCCATTTGTTTGGGGCAGGGAGATCATGAGACTGAAGCTGGCATGGGTTTGTCTCAAAGTAAAATACCTACCTTACTTTTTAAGAGAGAGAGAGAGAGAGAGAGAGAGAGAGAGAGAGAGAGAGAGAGAGAGAGATTGTTGTAGTCACTATCACATCACATATTGACTGAGGGATTTATGTCTACAAGCACTGGCGGCTTTGCTTCGAGATGGGGAGACTTTGGAGGAGCTTATGAAATTGTCTCCAGAGGAGCTTCTGCTAAGATGGGCCAACTTTCATCTGGAAAACTCGGGCTGGCAAAAGATCAACAACTTCAGTGCTGACATCAAGGTAACTGTGCAAAGAACCAGAGCATTTGGGGAGTTATAATGACTTGGGTGATTTTATTCCAGCTTTACAGAGAAAAGAATTATAGGGTATCAGCTGGGCGTTGGTGGTGCACGCCTTTAATCCCAGCACTGGGGAGGCAGAGGCAGGCAGATCTCTGTGAGTTCCAGGCCAGCCTGGTCTACAGAGTGAGTTCCAGGACAGCCTCAAAAACAATACAGAGAAACCCTGTCTCAAAAAAACAAAACAAAACAAACAAACAATTATAGGATATCACCAAGCCTTACTGCCTCTTGTGTTTTGAGACAGGGTCTTGCTTATGTAGCCCAGGCTGCCCTGGACATCACTGCTGTACACAAGGCTGACCTCAAACTTACTGTGATTTTATTTCTACCTCTTGAGTGCTGGCTTACAGACACATGGCACCATAGCTAGATGATTCCTTTTTCTTATTTTTGTTGTTTGTTTTTGTACTTGTTAATTGAAGCAGTTTATTGTTTGAAGCAACCTGTATCCCAGGCTGGCCTCAAATCTGCTAAGTAGTTGAGTATGATATGAATTGCCTTACTCAATTTTGTAAGGTGTTTGTCAGGATTTAACCCAGAGTTTCATGAATGCCAGACTAGCACTCTAGTTATTAAGTCCAATTTGTCTTTTTTCAGATATGATTTCACTTTGTAGTCCAGATTGGCCTACAGCTCACTGTGTCAGCCAAGCTGGCCTAAAAATTTGCAATCTTCCTGCATCTGAATAAAGAATACATACAGGCAATGTGCCTTGTCAGTGAAAAATTTTTTTAATGAAGCCCACTTTGCATATTTTTGAAAAACAAAGAATTCTTGCATTTGTCCATCACATAAGGCCTTAACCTCAATCCCAAGAACAGTGGGAAAGGGGGGAAAATGAGGATGTTTTACTACATGTATTCCGATGCTAAAAGGTTAAATGTTATTTTACCAGCTATATATGTTTCTCATTTAGGACTCTCTGTCAGTCCCACTTTTAATTAACTATATAAATAACATAGTAGATGTTGACTCCATAAGTTGATATTTAACATGCTTTATAATGCTATAATGTGTTTATTTTCTCTTTCCCTATGCTTCCTGGATTTCTGTTCTTCTATTTCATGCTTGTTTTATCTGTCCAGCTTTTTGACTTCAGTAATTCAGTGAAGGTACAGAAACACTTATTAGCTTTATTGTGTTGATGGCATCAATGTATTGTGAACTCTTAACAGATTCAAGTTCAAGACAGAAGGACTTTTCTTGGTAAAGATCTCTCAAATAAGAAGACAGAGAAGGGTGCCATATATTTTTACAAAAATCTGACCCACTTAAATGTTCTTGTTAACACGGGATAGTAAGATACAGTTCTTCTCTATAAGTGTGATCACACTGATATTTTCAATTCTTTTGTAGGATTCCAAAGCCTATTTCCATCTGCTCAATCAGATTGCACCAAAAGGACAGAAGGAAGGTGAACCACGGATAGACATTAACATGTCAGGCTTCAATGTAAGTATAGGTATTCTTTCAAATTCTACAGGTTTGTGCTAGTGTTATCTGTTGCTTGTTTTCTTTGGTTCTCATGAGACAAGGTCTTGCTATGTAGCCCTAGCTGGCCTAGAACTTGTAGCTAGAGAAGACTGTCATCAGCCTCTTGGAGATGCACGGGCCTCTGCTTTCTGGGGGCTAGGATTAAAGGCGTGTACTGCCACACCCAAATAATTTTGAGTAATTCTATCAAAATTGCTTCATGTACTGGCATTGACATTTCTAAGATTTTTTTTCAAAGGATGTGGTCCATGTGACTCACAGAAGAGATGGTATCCTGATTGATTTAGATAATTTGTGACTTTCATAATTATGGTGGTACTGGATTTTATGAATGACATAAAATATTCAAAGTGAGTTTGGGGAAATATGTATTCTGGCTTATTCATCATGGGTAGGGGTAAAGAACTAGTCTATTGTCCCCACAGACCTCTCTTTCTACCTTCACGCTGTTGTCTTATTCTTCTCCAAACACCCCTCCTTTTTTTTATTTTTCGAGACACAATTTCTTTGTGTAACCTTGGCTGTGCTGAAACTTGTTCTGTAGACCAGGCTGACCTTGAAGTCAAGGAGATCCACCTGCTTTTCGCCTCTCAAGTGTTGGGATTAAAGGTGTGTGCCACCAAATACCACCCAGCCCAAACATCCCTTTTAACACCCAGACTGTGCTTGCTTGTTTTTTCAGGTATGTTTCTTGAAGTAGAAAATCAGGGCTGGGCGTTGGTGGTGCATGCCTTTAATCCCAGCATTTGGGAGGCAGAGGCAAGTGGAACTCTGCCCGGTCTACAAGAGCTAGTTCCAGGACAGCCTCCAAAGCCACAGAGAAACCTTGTCTCGAAAAACCAAAAAAAAAATTAGGGTCTGGAGAGATGGCTCAGCTGTTAAAAATGCTTGCAGAGACCATAGTCATGTTCCCACCAACCAGTTCAAGTAGCTCACAACAACCTGTAACTTCGGAGCCAGGGAACCCAAGTGCTCTCTTCTGCATGCTTAGGCATATGAGGGCTGGAAGAGATTGTTTTTTACAGATTTATTTTATTTATTATGTAAACAGTGTTCTGCCTGCAATGCATGCCATAAGAGGGCACCAAAACTCATTATATATGGTTGTGAGTGGTTGGTTGAAGAGATTCAAAAAGAAAGAAAACTTTCTTGAAAATAAAAGGGTTTTCTGAAACTATCCACATTTAAAGTTAAATATTCAAGGGAGTATGGCTGGAAGATGAATAACAGCTTTTTTTTTCCCCTCTGCATTTTGGCATGAGAGATAATCCCAGTGTAGTGCTTTACTCATTCTTTAGATGTGTGTTCTGGCGCCATCATGAGGAATGTAAAGGTACTACATATCCTGTGCCTCTGGCTTTTGCATTCAGAATGATTTTATAATAAGTACCATGTGTTAGCGGAAAGAAAGTACAATCGGTTACCCAGCCGATGATTATAGGGGCAATTTATATACTTAAATTTTTAAAATGGCCTTTAAAAGATGTCTTCTTTTACTTCAACAGGAAACAGATGATTTGAAGAGAGCCGAAAGTATGCTTCAACAAGCAGATAAATTAGGTTGCAGACAGTTCGTTACCCCTGCTGATGTCGTCAGTGGAAATCCCAAACTGAACTTAGCCTTTGTAGCTAACCTCTTTAATAAATATCCAGCACTCACTAAACCTGAAAACCAGGACATTGACTGGACTCTGCTAGAAGGTAACTTAAAAGTTTCTGTGATTCTAATGTGCAGTCTGTGACATAAAAACACAGAGGCCACAATGATATGATTCCAACCCAGTGAGTTGCTTTATCCATTTGGCTTTTGCAAGAATCTTCTAAATGTAGATGCAGTGCTGGGTGAGAACTGGAAACTGCTGGATGGTGATGGAAACAAAATTTGCAAATAAAATAGTTGAGTTGGGGAAGGTGGCTCAGTGCCAGAACTCTTGTCTAGCACAGCCAGGATTAAAAAAGAAAATAAAAATCCAGGTCCTATCATGAGACCAGTTAGTAAACAAATGTAAGCCAGGCTTTGTTTGTTTTTTATTAACCTATTTATTTATTTTGAGAAAAAGGTCTTATGTTTTGTTTGAGGATTTTTTTAACCTAGTCATCTATTTTGAGTCAAGCTTTTCATGCGTCTCAGGCTGGCCTCAAAATCACTATGTAGTAACGAATGACCCTCACTCTGAGTTTCTTGTGGTTGTGCTGTTAATGGTAAAGTCAAGTGCCTTCAGTGCTAAAGGCTCAGAAATCTTTCTTAAACTTATTTCATGCACTATGCAAGTGTTTTCTATAACCTGAATAAGCAGTACTTTATAAAACATATTTATGCTTCAATCATACGTAGTGTTTTTTAAAGAAATATATATTATTTTTTATTTTATTTAGGTACCTCCAAACTTGAATTGGTCTGCATGAAGCATTGTAAAAGACGCATTTCTCTTTTGAGTACTTCACAGAGGTTCTCACTGGTTCTCTCTCTCTCTTATTTTTTTTTTGTTTTTGTTTTTCGAGACAGGGATTCTCTGTGGCTTTGGAGGCCGTCCTGGAACTCGATCTGGATACCAGGCTGGTCTCAAACTCACAGAGATCCAACTGCCCCTGCCTCCCGAGTGTTGGGATTGAAGGTGTGCTCCACCACCGCCTGGCTGGTTCTCTTTTTCTACTGTTACTGATAAATATGTAACACTGGTTTTACCTTACATATAGTTGGCATTTCAAATAAATGGCTTGTTTAGAAAAAGAAAGAATTACCCTAAGTTTCTGATCCTCCAGCCTTCAAGTGCTGGGATTACTGGTATCACATGCAGTTATAAGTATGATAACTAAGGATTAAACCCAGAACTTCACGTGTTCTAGACAAGCCGTCTTGCAAACTGAGTCACCTTGCCTAGAGCCTTGGAGGTGGTTGTTAGACAATGTCTCACCCTGTTCCTGAAACAAACTCCATAGTAGCTAAAGACTGACCTCAAACTCCAGGCGATCTCTTTCTTCAGCCTTCTGAGGGCTGAGATCATACACATGAGCCACCAGGTCTAACTATATCATCTTTTTAAGCCTCTAACCAAAAAGATACAAATACATGCTGGATTTAATGTATGTTTTAAGAATTATATTTCAGTTATCCATAGTCAGAGTGGCATACTATCATGTGGTAATTATTAGATCACAATAAAGCACATAAAATTAATAAATGCATGCACTGGTCCTATATGTAAGACACTTAATGAATGAATACATGTTGTGAATGTTTTAATAGGAGAAACTCGGGAAGAAAGGACCTTTCGTAACTGGATGAACTCTCTTGGTGTCAACCCTCACGTAAACCATCTCTATGCGTAAGCTATCCTACTGCTATTATGAAGTTATGAATGTTATGAATGGATTTAGCATAAATAATGACAGCTCTAAAATTTTTCTGCATGTTCATTTGTAGCAAAGTGTTACAAAGTGTTAGTGATTTCCATCATCATTTTCCTAATATACAGAAGCTCAAATTCTTTCTTTGCCTGATCATGGCTGTAAGAGATAGAATAAGTAAATGTCTTGATGGTGCCTTAGGGAACAAGTACTTTAAGTTTCTTAAACAGTCTGGGAATACTCGTAGAAGACTGCCCATGATTCCCTACAGCCTTTGGCTTCCTGGCTGGACTATTCTTTGCTGCCATGTAATGGTTTGAGGCCTGACTATATTCCCTATCTTAAATATTTCCCTACCATTTGCCATTTATGACCTACTAAGTCTAGTATTAGTCTTATTCATTGAATTTACATATATGCCAAAATCATATCATTGTTATCCACATAGTTGTTTATTACATGTCTTTCTGACTTCACGTAGGGTCCTGAGTTTTCATCCAGTGTCCCCAATCTTTATAACAGCTTTTGCTTATAATAAACATACATCCTTTTATCAGCAGAAGCATTATTAGTTTCTCTTTTGGTTTTTCAAAATGGTTTCTCACCGGTTGTAGTGGAGCACACTAGTAGGATTTGCTGAAGGAGGCAGAGGCAGGAGGATCATGAGTTTAAAACATGATTTCTCTGTGTAGACCAGGCTAGCCTCAATGTAGACTAGGCTGGCCTTGAACTCACAAAGATCTGCCTGCCTCTGCCTCGCAAGTGCTGGGATTAAAGGCCATTATTTTTTTTTATTATTTTAAGATGGGACAGGATGTTACTGTGTAGACCTGGCTGGCCTTTGACTGTCTATATAGACCAGCCTGGCCTCTCAATCAGAGATGGCCCTGCCTTCCCCTCCCAAGCCTAGGATTAAAGGTGGGCACAACTTTGCCTAGCTGTGCTCACAGACTTTTAAGTGAACTGAATGGTCTTAGCTCTATTTTCAGCACAGACCAATTTAGAAAAGTATGAGTCGTAGGTATTGTGATTTTAGATATCTTGTTTGATTTGTGTTACTGCTTATAATCACTGATGAAGTTATGTTTTGAATTGTTAGTGACCTGCAGGATGCCCTGGTCATCTTACAGCTATATGAACGAATTAAAGTTCCAGTGGACTGGAGTAAAGTTAACAAGCCTCCATACCCAAAGCTGGGAGCCAACATGAAAAAGGTAGCAAATCCGGAATCTGCTTCATTTCTTTTTTTTGTTTTAAAACCTGTGGATCATAAGCTGCTTCTTGAGGATAGGAACTACATCTTGATTTTAAGCAGATACCTATCATACAACACACACACACACACACACACACACACACACAGAGAGAGAGAAGGGGGGGGCTGGTGGTGGTGGGAAAGGAAGCTCATGGAGATTAAACAAATGACAATCTTTAACCATTCATTTGCTTTTGTACATTTGCAGTTAGAAAACTGCAACTATGCAGTTGAATTAGGGAAGCATCCAGCTAAATTCTCCCTGGTTGGCATTGGAGGACAAGACCTGAATGATGGGAATCCAACCTTGACCTTGGCTGTAGTATGGCAGCTGATGAGAAGGTATTGTGTACAGTGGTGACCATTGAAACTTCACAGTAATATGGGTCTCTGAATTCACCCTTAGTATATTTTCATGGACTTAAATTAATCAGTTAGTTCATTAAATACACTTCTGAACTCATTGTACTTAGGCTCTGAAATGAGTTTTCTATGAGTGTATATTGGATCATCACTGTGAGTTAGGTAGAACTGTAGTTGCTGCCAATCTTTTACAGAAGTCTGATGTGTAGCCTTAAGCCTGATACAATGCCACTGAATAACATTGACAGATGGGCTGCAGCTCTAGCTCAGTATTCCAGGATACTCTGGCTCAGTATTCCAGCATGCTCTGGCTCAGTATTCCAGGATGCTCTGGCTCAGTATCTCAGCATGCATGGAGGTTATCCCCAGACCCCCAAAACAAATAAGGAAAAGTTAAAATGGTGTCTCTTACTTGAAATCTAAGCACCTGAGGAGGGGACTAACTAGTTTGAGACCAGCTTGGGCTACATAGTGAGTTCCAGGACATCCTGAACTATAGGGTAGGACCTTGCCCCAAAGGAACAAACCCAAAACATCAAGAAGAAATAGAAGCATTTGAAAGTGAAGACCTGGGTCAGCAGTATGGTTCAGTGGTTAAAGGTTCTTGTGCCCAGTTCTGTCCCTGGAACTCATGTGGTGAAGGAACAGAACCATCTCCTCCATGTTATTCTCTGACTTCCATAGGTGTGCCATGGCAGACATGTATTTTATACATGTATACAATGAACTTTAATAATATCCAATCCCACTTGTAGCCCCGCCAAGTAGGATCTCCCCTACTTCCCCTTCCCACTTTAATGCTTTTTTTTAAATAACACACTGAGTCCAATTAATGCTGCCCACATATGCCGAGTGTGGGACTATCCATTTGCAGCATAGGAACCTATTAGGAGCCACACCCCGTGCTAAAAAAACTGACTGTCATAAACTGCCAATGATCTTGTGTGGCTATTGTGCGGGAAACTACAGCCACTGTGGATTTATGGGTGCAGCAGCCCTATCATATAAAAATGATGCTGTTTCCCAGCTCTCCTTTCTGAGCTCTGGCCCTTACATGCTTCCCACCCCTTCAGAAAATGAGCATCTCTTACCAATAACACCAAAAGCATTCATCATGCCTAGGTTCAGCATAGTGTATGAAGTGCATGCGTGTGAATGAGTATGGGAAGGCTCATACCGTTGTCTCAGATGAAGGTCAGAATAACTTTGAGGAATCAGTTTTTGCCATCCACTGTAGTATCTGGGAATCAAATTCAGGTGGTCAAACACGTACATCAAGCTGCTTTACCCACTGAGCTGTCCTGTCAGCCCCCATGAAATCTTTGCGGTAAAAAAAAATGTACATGACACATCTTTCTTTGTTTCGTTTTGTTTTTAGTTTTTCGGGACAGTGCCTCTCTGTGACTTTGGAGCCTGTCCTGGAACTAGCTATTGTAGACCAGACTGGTCTTAAACTCACGAAGATCCCCCTGCCTCTGCCTCCCAAGTGCTGAGGTTAAAGGCATGCACCACTACTGCCTGAGAAGAAAACTTTCTGATGCAAGCATTGTTCTTCATAGAATAGATTGTGACTTTCTTCTGCTGATTCTCTTAGATATACTCTTAATGTTCTGGAAGATCTTGGAGAAGGTCAGAAAGCAAATGATGACATCATTGTAAACTGGGTGAACAGAACATTGAGTGAAGCTGGAAAGTCAACTTCCATTCAGAGTTTTAAGGTCAGTATACTGGTTATTACACATTATGTAGGCTAGATAATAGCAGTTATTTTAAGGACAACCTTGGGTTTCTTTGTAAGAATTATTGTTGAGCTAATGGCAAGATTTCCCTTCCCTTGGTCAGGCTTATAAAGGAAGCACATGTTAATTTGTCAATACCGAAATTCTCAGGTTTGTTCCCTTCTTTCTTAATAGGACAAGACGATCAGCTCCAGTCTGGCAGTTGTGGATTTAATTGATGCCATCCAGCCAGGCTGCATTAACTATGACCTTGTTAAGAGCGGGAATCTTACAGAAGATGACAAGCACAATAATGCCAAGTAAGGGCAAGCACTCGGTGTCATACAAAGGGCACTGGTGGTATGGCCAGGAAGATGCACTCTAATTCAGGTTCTCCCCATGGATAGTGGGGGCATCTGGGGAAAATCTCTTTACTTTGCATGATTTTATTGAGATCTGGTTCACAGACATCCAATTCACTCATTTAAGTATACGATGTAAAGCTTTGGACAATGTTCACAGTGTTATATGACCATCACCACAATCAATGTCAGAACACTTAGCGACAACAGCAGAGCCTTGCTGAGCATCCCTAGTCACTGCCACTGCCCTTTACTTCCGAGCACCCAGCAAACAACATAGCATCTAGCTCTGCATTTGCCTATTCTTAACTGTTTTATCTCTACTATTTAACATCAATTATATACCCCTCTCACCAACATCTCCCCTTTGTATCCCTCAACCTAACTACCCAAATCTCTGTCCTTTACTGAGAATAGCTTTGTGGAGCCCACATAAGACAATGAAGGACTACTATATAGCCTCTATATGAATGAAATTTGCAACAGCATAGGTAAATATGGAAATGATGTTAAATGTCAGACACTAAAATTTGTATTTTATGATGTGATATTATTTCTGTGAGGGGAAACATGATTTTTAAGCTATCTTGTTATTTTAAGTGTGGGAGTGTTTTGCCTGCAGGTATGTCTGTACACCACTTGTGTGCCTGTTGCCTGAATAGATCAGAAGATTGCATCATATCCACTGAAACCAGAGTTACAGATTGTTGTGAGCCACTTGAAATTGAACCTGGGTCTTCTGGAAAGCAGCCAGTGAGCCATCCATCTCTTTAGCCTATGAGGGAAATATTTTTTAAACTTCAAGTTCATCACAAACAAAAAAAATGGAGAAAAATTTTATTTTAGAGGGTTCAAAGGTTTAAAATTCTTTTAAGAAAGATTATAAAGGTCAGCAAGATGGCTCAGCAGGTAAATGCACTTACCACAATGTCTGATAACCTTAGTTTGACCCCAGTGCCCACATGGTAAAAAGCGAGAACTGACTCCTCCAAGTGGTTCTCTAACCTCCAGGCTCACACCTTAAGCACACATCCCACATACACGGGCACACATAAATAAATATATAAAATCTTTAAAATTTAAACATATAAAAACACAATTATACAACCAGACATTAGGGTACAAACTTAGAAGTCCAACTACTCAAGAGGCTAAGGCAGGAAAAGTGCAGATTCTAGGCCAGTTGAGGCAATGCAGCAAGATTCAGTCTCAAAATAGAAAAACACACAAGAAAGGCTGGGGTGTATCTGAGTGGTATAGGACCTGAGACAAATGAATTAGGCACTGGGCTACATCCTGAGCCCCTACCTCACACCACTAGAAGAACCATGTATGGTGGGTGTAGTGACGGACAACAATCTCAGTACCCTGGAGTGTGAGGCAGGAAGATTGTGATTTCAACAGCAGCCTGTGCTACACAGTGTGATGCTGTCAAGATACAAATAACAAACAAAAAGAATTTAGCACTGTCTGCACTTCAAGATTTTCAACTGTTGCTTTAGTAAATTATTGAAACAATTTAATGCAAATCAGTATGAACTTCAAACAAGACAAAAAGCTGGCCATACCTTAGAGTGTTTGTCTATCTCTTTTATTTTATCTAAACACATTATCCAATTATGCCTCTGTCACATACAATGGATCAAACACTCTTGCAATATATGCTGACTTTAACTTCTTCGGCCACCACAGCAGCAGGGCCCTTGTTATCCCTTACCAGATACCAATATGTAGGTCTTTTCCACCATCTCTTCCCTTCTTCACTAAAGACTAATACTGTGCCCTAGTTTACTGGGGGACCCATGATAACTTTACCAATACATGCTGATAGCCAGTCCGTCCTCAGCAGTGCTTTGTAGGACAGCAAAGATGCTGTCCTGCAAAACTTGGAAATTGGGCACATCCTTTCTTTCTTCTTTGAAAAGTATTTTTGAGTGGAAATGATAAAATTTCAGTATCCATAAAGATTCCTGTTGCAGTATCTTGGAAATGCTTGCATCACTGGAGGTGTGCTCCTGCCTGTTCTCCTAAATGCACATGACAGTGTTTTCATCTTATACCTTTCCTAATTTTGCCCAGCAAGTCTCTGTGTAGCACGCAGATCCTCACCTCTAGCTTTAGTATTTGGAAGTACTTGGTGCATCAACCCGGGCATTTGAGTTTTACTTCTGGCACTTAAGGGTTGGGAAATAGCACACACAAGTCCCCCGAGTTCCATCCCTAGCACCACACTCACAAAAGAAAAGTGTCTGTTATCTCATTACGCTACACAGAGAATTTCATAATTGATTGTACAGTCATCCTGGGAAAATACACACACACACACACACATACACACACACACACACACACACACACACACACACACACACACACACACTTCATTTTTATGTGAAGTCAGTGTAAAAGAGATTATAAAAATTTAGTATAATTGAGGCTGGAGAGCTGGGGGCTCAGCAGTTAAGAGCACTTGTTGCTCTTACAGGAGACCTGGGCTCATTTCCCAGCACCCTCATGGTGGCTCACAAACATCTGTAACTCCATTTCCAGGAGAACTAATGCCCTCTTCTGACCTCTTCAGTCACCAGGAACACATGTGGTGTCCATACTTGCATGAAGAGAAAACACTCATACACATAAAATAAAATAAATAAATCTCATGTTTTGATTTCATGTAAGTTAAAATCAATTCCAAACAAAAACAAAACAGAAAATAAGTGTGAAAGTTATTAATGGGTACTTTCTGGTTTCTGGAACAATATATCATTGTGTAGTTTTGGCTACTTTCAAACTTACAGGGACTCTTTGGCCTCAGTGTCTGCCTCCACAGAACTAGGGTTATGGAATTATAAGCATGTGCCACATGCCCAGTTCTCTGATTTGTACTGCCATACAGAAACTTTGTATCCAAGCCACCAGATTGTATAAGAGGAAATAGATGATGTCCTTGGGGCTAGAGACATGGGTCAGTGGTTAAGAGCATTGGCTGTTCTTCTAAAGAACCTAGGCTTAGGTTCTAGCACCCACGGGGCAACTCACAACTTCAATAACTCCAGTTTCAGGGGAGCCGACACCCTCACACTGACATATATGCAGGCAAAACACAAAAGCACATAAAACAAAAATGAATGAATCCTTTTTTAAAAAATTTGCAGCTACCCTTGACAAAGAAAAAACTCATGTTGATTTTTGTCTCCTCAAACCTAGGTATGCAGTGTCAATGGCTAGAAGAATTGGAGCCAGAGTATATGCTCTCCCCGAAGACCTTGTGGAAGTAAAACCCAAGATGGTCATGACCGTGTTTGCATGTTTGATGGGCAGGGGGATGAAGAGAGTGTAAAATAACCAATCTGAATAGAACCATCCTTACTCACAGGTGCATGATTGGCAAGTCAGCTATTCCCAGGTGAAGTGCTCATGGCTTAAAGAATTCTCAGTCATTTAAAGGACTTTTAGTTTTGATTAACAAGACTAGCTCATCATGACAGCCTTCGGGGAAAGACTTTTAGAAACAAGCAACTCCTTTCCCTTCCAGTTGGATCTGTTCAGCACACCTGAACATGCTCACAGCCGGCCATCTGCTCTCTCCTCCTAGAATACTGCCCTTGACATTTCCTGATGCTTGTGTATTACCTCTCTGTGTATCTTTTCCTCTTAGGCTGTCCATCTCTTGAGACTTGCTTAGATCGGTAGATAGCCATAGTATTAACTTGCCATTTTGCTTTCCAAGTTCTTACTGGAGAACTGTGGTCAGATACTATGTGGAGATGTGAGTGTCCTTGCTTACTTTGTAGTGCTGAAAATCTGCTCATGTAACTGGCTGTGCAGAATATACTAGAAGCTTTTCTCATTCTTTTATTCTTAAAAGCAGTATCTTTTTACAGTATTCTTTCTACATGATTATTTTTTTGTACATTTAAGAATATTTTGATTACGGTCAACAAGTCTGCTGATTTGTTACTTTTTTAAAGGGGACTTCAAGTAAGTAAAAGAAAAAGCATAAACTATAGGGGGAGGAAAATGGACCCTAAGTTTGTTGTATTTCCCCCTCACACCCAGGATCAAATCAAATGAAATACTTTGTCTTCAATGAATCAGTTCGACACATGCTTCTTTGTTTTGAACACTTTATCACAAAACTCTCATTTGATCTAAAATGCTGTTGAATATGACACCTTTGAGGAGAGAGTGGGCTCAGAATTTAGATGGGACTCAATAAGCAAAGTATGCTAAGTGTACAATAGATTTTTAAATTTAACGCATCTAACAAGGAGATGTGGTCACGAAAAGGGGAAAGTATGTATGTCGGACTTGATGTTCTCTTCCTTTGTCAAGCTTTTTGCTGTAGTTCTCAAGATCATATGTTAATCTAACTCTGAAAAGTGATGTAATCTGGTAGCAACATAGTACTCCAAATAAAGGCATTTGCATAATAATTAGTTTCTCAGGGTTTATTTTTCTTTATTTTGTTTTAAAGGTTTGTTTTTATTCCTAGTGTGTGTTGGGGGGGGGTGCCTATGGCTTACAAAGAGGTCATTGGTCCTACACAGAGGGCATTGGTTCCCCTGGATCTGGAGTTACAGGCTGTTGACATCTACTTGGTGAGGGTGCTGGCCACCAAACTTGGGTCCTCTGAAAGACCAGCAAGCACTCATAATGGCTGAGCCATCTCTCCGGTTCACTGTTTTTGTAAAGATTTATTTACTATGTATGCAGTATTCTGTCTGTTTGTATTCCTGCAGGCCAGAAGAGGACACCGGATCTCATTACAGATGGTTGTGAGCCACCATGTGGTTGCTGGGAATTGAACTCAGGACCTCTGGAAGAGCAGTCAATGTTCTTAACCAGGGAGTCACCTCTCCAGTCCATATTGTTTTGTTTTTTAGATAGGTGTCTGTAACACAATAAATAAAAGACCCAGAGACAGATATTGGGGTTCAAGCTTCAAGCTTCAGATCAGAAAAGCACAGTAGCTGGCCACTAGCTCTCACCTCTACCTCAACTCAGACCAAAGGGGAGATCCTCAAACTGCTCCTGACTTCACTACTCCTCAGATTCATTCAGTTCTCTCCTCAACATGGCTAGCGACTAACTCTCAGACTGAATGCCAGCTCTGAGACCCTGCTCCTGCCTTGTATACCTCCCTAATGCCGGGATTAAAGGTGTGTGATCCCAGGTGCTAAGATCATCTTTGTGTGAGCTGTTTCTTTTAGGACTGGATCAATTTCATGTAGTCAGTGTGGCCTTGAACTAACAGAGATCTGTCTACCTCTTAATCCTGAGTCCTGGGATTAAAGGTGTGTACCACCACTGCCTGATCTCTATTGCCCGAGGCTGGCATTGCTTTCTGAATCCTAAGGCAAATTTTAATAAACCATAAATAATATATCATCACAGGTGTCCCTATGTAGCTCAAGATGGTTTTGGACTTGGGTCTTTCCACCTCAGTTTCCCTAGCTGTTCTTACAGTCTGCTCCTAGTCTCCTCTTGGTGCTTCTGCCCCATAGTCTTATGCCAATGTTGACTTATGTTTCCTCCTTTTCTCTTATAGTCTATAAAATCATCCTGAGTACTGCAGGGAGTATAGAAGCATAGTGTATCCTCTAGATGCTAAGACCAAAAATATACGCAGACGTGGCCCACTGTCCCCCTAGGATACAAAATGAACCTTAGCTGATAAGCACATTGTTAGAATGCCCTTTTAATATCCAGTCCTTTTAGAATCTAGTTTCATGACAACATCATAATATAGTTTGAATAAGCGTGCTGACTTACACCTGTTGTTACAACACTTGGAAGGCTGAGGCAGAAGGATGACCATTTCTAAGACAGCCTCAGCAGTGTAGTGAAACCATGCCTTAGAAAGAAATTAAAAATGAAAAAGGCTGGGTGATGGTGAAACATGCCTTTAATCCCAGCACTCGGGAGGCAGAGGCAGGCGGATCTCTATGAGTTCGAGGCCAGCCTGGTCTCCAGAGCAAGTGCCAGGATAGGATCCAAAGATACACAGAGAAACCCTGTCTCGAAAAACCATAAAAAAAGAAAGAAAAAATGAAAAAGGCTGGGTGGTGGTGAAACATGCCTTTAATTCCAGCACTTGGAGGCAGAGGCATGTGGATGTGTATGAGTTTGAGGCCAGCCTGGTCTACCGAGTGAGTTATAGCACAGCCAGGGCTACAAAGAGAGACCTTGTCTCAAAATAACAAATAAAAGGAAGAAATCATACATACTTTCTGAAAAGTTTGACAAGGACTTTTTAAATATACCACAATTTCTAAAGACATAGAATATGAGAATGAAAAATTTGATAAATCTACTTTAGAGGCAATGAGCTTTTTATTTTTTATTGTTTTTGAAATTCACTAGCTAGGAATCCTAACAGAATGAGTGAAGGTCAGTGAGAGATTCTACCTCAAAGAATAAATTAATGTGAAGAACAAATAAATAGAAAAAATGCATTAGACAAGAATAACAGCCAGGTATGATAGTACTTATAGGTGGGGCATAACCCAATACATGAGAAACAGAGATTTAATCATAAACAGGAAAGAAACTACTTTGTCTTCACTATAAATGCCTTTCAAGCCTAAGATGGAGGCAGAGTGGTTCACCAGCTGGGGAGATGGTTCAGGAGTTACTAGCTCTTGCCAATCTTGCAGAGGACCAACATTCCCTTACCAGCACACAAATGGCAGCTCCTAAGGGCCTAAAACTCCAGTCCTAACAAAGATGTGATGCCTTCTGCTTTCTGTGGGGATTGCATGCCTATGGTACAATTTCATACATGCAGGCAAAATATTCAAACACATAAAATAGTTTTAGAAAGCTTTAAAAATAATCACACACATATACTTTTATAGGTAAAAGTTTTACCTGAGTGTATATCTAAGCACAGAGTATATGCCTGATACCCACAGTGGCCAGAATACCTTGTCATATCCCCTGAAAGTGGAGTTACAGACAGCTCTGAGTCACAATGTGGGTGTTAGAAACAGAAGCTCAATCCTGTGGATGAGCATCCAGAGCTCTTAACCACTGAGCCATCTCATGAGTTTCCCCCTCTCACACACACAATATGCACATTATTATTATTTATGATTATTATTGTATTTATTTTTGGTGTTTTATTTTGAGACATGGTTTCTCTGTGCAGTACTAGCTATCCTAGAACTCCTTCTGGAGACCAGGCTGGCCTGGAACTCGGATATCCGCCTGCCTCTGCCTCCTGAGTTCTGGGATTAAAGGCATGCACCACCACTGCCCGGCCACACATTATTTTAAATTGTTTAGGCAAGGTTTGTGTATCACATGCTAGCCTCTAGCTCACTGGGAGTCATTTCAAACTCCTGGTCTTCCCTGCCTCCACCCCTTAAGTGCTGGAATTACACACTTGTGCCACCATGCTTAAGTTTCCTTGGTACCAGGAACCCCACCCCAAGACTCTGTGCTCATGCAGGGTACCAAATCCACTATAGTCTCAGCCCTAAGACTTCTCCACACACCCTGTGTATGGGGGTGTTTTGTCAGCATACGTCTTTCTACCTGGGCCCCCAAACCACCAAGAGTCCAGATCTGATGCAAAAGCAGAATCTTTAATTTAACTCAGGTCCTGCATCCATCCTACACAGTGGCTTGATTAGGAGGGAGCCGAAGCAGCAGGAAGGCAAGGCATATATTGGGGGTAGAGCAAGGGGAGTATCTGGGGTCTGCTAGTTGCATAGTTAACTGTCTCAGATTTGGCACAACTCTGGGCTGGGAGAAACCTGTCCTGAGTTGATTGGTCAGCTGCAACTGCAGAAAGGTTGTTATGCCTGGAGGCCATTAGAGGGCCTTTGCTATCTACTGCATTCCACTATTATCAGTAAAGCACATCCAGAGCCTGTCAGCTAACTTCTGATTGGTTCCTTATCACATGGAGGGTATCTGGCAGTTTCTTCCCAGTAATTAGGGCATCGTGTGTGTGTGTGTGTGTGTGTGTGTGTGTGTGTGTGTGTGTGTGTGTGTGTGTGTGTGTGTGTGTGTCTGGTGTGTGTGTGTTTGGGGGGGTGTGTCTCAGCACACCCTGCTGAGTCAGGGGGCTCCATCTTGCTGGGTCTTTTCTGCAGCCTGTCATATCTGCCAAAGCAGGGTCTAGGACCTTCAATACAGAGTCAAAAAAAAAAAAAAAAAAAAGACAGGTAACTGGAGTTACATATGGTTGTGAACCACCTAGTGTTTGCTGGGAATTTAACCTTCGTCCTTTGGAGGAGCAGTCAATATTTTTCATTGCTGAGCCATCTTTCTAGTTCTCCGAAGTAGTCTTTTCTAGCAAGGAGGAAGCAAAGGATTTATGGCACAGGAGTCCCACACACAAGACTCACTTTGGCAAAGCCCTTAAGGTTGCTGTCAGTCCAGGAAATGGACTGGGTAAAAGGCTTTCGACTTTTGAATGGTCGTTCCTCCTAAGGAAAAAGAGAAGAAAACTAAGCAGAATCAGGAAAGGGTTTCTGCAGACCAGGGAAGACCTACTATCCCAGCCTACTGGTCTCTGGGGAAATTCCACCTGGGAGGAGTTTTGGGATCCTTTCACTTCCCACTTCCTCTAAGAGGTGTAACTGTGACCTGAGCCTTTGCCCCTCTCTCAAGCATCCCTCCCAGGGAAGGCATTGTGGTTACTGTGAGATTTCTTGCTCATCTGAAATGCAAAGACACCTGCTTGGCCAGAATAAAGCACTTCAAGGGCTCCATTGTCTCCTTTTTCTCTGCCCTGATTATTCTATTTCTACCCAAACAGCCAAGAATGCAGTGGGGGGGGGGCATAAAGAAAACCAATGAACTCAGGGCCTTGACCCAAGACTGGGCACACCAGCCCCCAGGTGGTCATAGGGGAGCCTCAGCTGAGAAACAACACTGGGGGCTGGGAGTGCAGGGAATGGAGGCAGCAAACCCCATCCTGATGGTGGCATTTAAAAGCCAGTTGTGGGGCTGCTGGTGTGGCTCAACAGTTAGAACCTGCATGGCATGTCTGAGAACCTGGGTTCTATCCCCAGCTCTTTACCCAGGATTTCAGTGTCTGTACTAACATGGATCTGCTATCAAAAAGAAACCTCTGAATCAGACAGCTACCTGTTAAAAAACAAATTAAGAAATATATTACAGAAGCCTGCTTTATTCAGGCCTTTTTATCTGTAAAGACCCAGATATTTTGACCTCCTAGGGTTTTGTTGATCCCAGGGACAATGCCCTTGCCCAAGTCCTAGAGACAGTAAACATGTGCTGGGCTAGTGCCTTTCACATGCAAAATAACCAGAAGCCAACTCACCCTCCATCCCACCCCTATCCCTGGCATTTCCCTAACACTAATCTCCCCAGGGCTAGTTATAGGCAAGTCTAGACTCACCCACTGAAATCTCTCAAATTAGCCAATCTTTAACCTGCTCACCTAGCCTAACCCACTTCCTATCTATACAAGTCAGTGTTAGACCCCCAGAAAACTCAGGTATCCGGGTTCCCAGGCCACGACCGCTGTCACCCCAATCACCAGGTAGATTCGAGAGCTTGATGCAAACTGCACGAGGCTTTATTGTAATTTAAGGAGCTAACCCCATGTTATCTCCGGTCTTTCATCCACCAGCCATGGCGGATGGCTAGCAAAGACAACTCTGAGGGCCTCCCAAGAGATCTTGTGGGGCAGTGTAAGGGGAGTGTCTAGGGGTACACACAGGCTCACTATTGGTGTGCCTCCAGCCTTGGAGGGCTTGCCCTGTGTTGATTGGTCAACTGGTTGTTATGGCCCATAGGCCCTCCCAGGGTGGTTGCTATGCTCTGCATCATTGCTGTGTGCTTGTCAGTAAAGTACACCCAAGGTCATAAAGCATGGCGCCACCAGCTAACTTCTGATTGGTTCCTTGTCACGAGGCAGGGACCTAACCTGTAGTGACTAAGACAAGGTCATAGAGCACGTGTTACTGTCATGGGTACGGAAATGGGGAGCTAGTCCCTTCAGTCAGAACAAAGGGGCTTTGACCTTCCAACACACACACACACACACACACACACACACACACACACACACACACACACCCTAGTGCTTCCCTATGAGCCAACTTCTTTCTTAGGACCCAGCAACTATAAACTGTGATCTCAAGAATGACTGCAATAGGGTCTGATGCCCTCTTCTGACAAGCAAGAATACATGAAGAGTACTCATACATAAAATATAAATTAAAAATTTAAAAACATAAATGAAACACCTGTTCTGGTGGAAGCCTCACCCTAGACACTGGCATCCATATGCCCAAAGAGTTTGCAGTGTTCTGGTGGAAGCTCTACCCCAAGCTCCTTTTATCTCTCCAAACACTGCTGTATCTCAGTAAGCCTACCAAATGATGACCCCCTCCCTCAGAGATATTCAAGACAACTTCCACAGGGTATTTAATTGTCCCCCACAGAAAACAGACCCGTGGTTTTCCAGTCTCTCTTTTCAGTCTCCCCAGGGTGGAGGGCTGGATATCAACGGGGAGCATTTTGTCCATTAAAACTGTTTTTGTTTTCTAATTTGGTTTGATTTGCTCTGATTTGGATGGCTACATATGCTGAGAAAGTTATGGGGTGCAGAAACTTTTCATCATCAGCTGTGGCATGCCTATCACTGAAGGTACCAGCTCCCCATTTTGGCAGTAAGACACATGCTTGTCTGAACTTGTCTTAGTCACTAGGAGGTCAGATGCCTGCCTCGTGGCAAGGAACCAATCAGAAGTTAGCTGGTGGTGCTATGCTTTATGGCTCTGGGTGTGCTTTATGGACAAGTGCACAGCAATGACATGCAGAGCATAGCAACCACCCTGGGAGGGCCTATGGGCCATAGCAACCAGTTGACCAATCAACACAGGGCAAACCCTCCAAGCTTGGAGGCACACCAATTCTGAGCCTGTGTGTACCCCTAGACACTCCCCTCACGCTGCCCTATAAATCTCTATGCAGACTCTTCGATCTGTCTTTCCTAGCCATCCGCCATGGTGGATGGATGAAAGACCTGAGCTAACATGGGGTTAGCTCATTAAACAACTATAATAAAGCCTCGTGCAGTTTGCATCAAGCTTTCGACTCCGCCTGGTGATTGGGGTGACGGTGGTCCTGGGCTGAGCTGGACCAGATCCTGGGGGCCTGAGTTCCTGGGGGTCCTTCATCACCTCAATGTGTTTGGAGCTGAGGCAGGAGCATTCCTAAGGCTAGCTCCAGGTTTAATAAGAGGCCAGCCCTGTGTGATATTAACGAGACAGAGAATGATGAAATAGAAAACCTGATTCCTCCTTGTGGATACTTTGAATGTATTGGGCCCACATAAACTCATAGGGAGTGGCACTCATTTATTTATTTATTTATTTATTTATTTATTTATTTATTTATTTATTGGTTTTTTTTTCAAGGCAGGGTTTCTCTGTGTAGCTATGGAGACAATCCTGGCACACCTCCTGTAGACCAGCTAGCCTCGAAATCACAGACATCCACCTGCCTCTGCCTCCCCAGTGCTGTGATTAAAGGAGTGTGCCACCAAAGCCCGGCCTGGAGTGGTACTCTTATGAGGTGTGGCCTTGTTGGAGGAGGCAGGATGACACACAGGCCTGGAATCCAGACCTTGAGGCTGGAGGACACACCTTTCATCTAGGCCACACCTTCTGTTGGAAGTGTGTCATGTGGGGACAGGCTTTGAGGTCTTTTTCTCAAGCTTGACTCAGTGTGACAGTTCATTTCCTGTTGCCTGCAAGATGTAGCAATCCCAGATCCAGCACCATGTCTGCCCTAAAGCTTCCATGCTCCTCACCTTGACAATTATTGACTTGCCACGGACCGCCTCTCGTGGAGACCACCGACCGAGGGGAACAAGGGAGAAGGCTCAAGGAGAAATCAGGAATCGGCGAGGAAATGACAGACAGACACACTCAATGTAGTTGAATATGCTGCTGCAATTTTACTTCATCTCAAGCAATGCTTATATACTGTTACAATCAGGGAACTTGGCAAGGGGGATCAGGGAACTTGGCAAGGGGGCTACATCACCAGATCATACAACAGAAAGAAAAAGAACAGCAAAATTGTTTATAGATGATCTATTCTCAGCTTCAGATTGTGGTCATTGCCCAAAGACATGATCTAAGAGTTCTCCAAAATCTGTCTCATACCACCAACCACGTCTCTTACCCATTTCCTGATTTTCTGGCCCTAGATATCTTTAGACCTCAGAGTCTAAGTCTTCTGTAAAATAAGCCTCATAAAGTTCTTCTACATCATGAAGTCTATCAAACCCTTTCTATAAAGTCACTCAGTATTTTAATGTTGGCTTCATGCTTTCTAATACTTCTTTTCTCTCTTTTTTATCCCATCTACACCAGGGCTTTCTAGATCTAGCTATTCTTTTTAAGAAAGGCAAGTCTTTCTAAAGTTGTCTTTTTCCTTCATGATTCACCCATCTTATTCCCTAAACTGGCCACTTCAGCAAAGGCTTTAATAAACGGTGGGACAGAGTTTAGCATGTCCTCAGATGTTCCTTTAACATCAGTGTAGTTTGCTGGCAAGACACAAGAAATACACAGAACAAAAGACAAGGAAGAAGAGGCTGCAGTGGCACCAATGACAGCTGCTTCAAGTTGACTCATCGGGCATCATGATCACCAGGGAACCGCCTGGGCCTCATCTCCGGGGAGCACAGACCCCAACCCAGCGGCCTTAACCCGCCTTAGTGGCATCTTCTGCTACACAGGCGTGACCGCCGTGGGCGTAGCATTGACTGAACCTATGAAATGATAACCCAGCCCCCTCAATTAAATGTTCTCTTTGCAAGAGTTGCTATGGTCATGGTGTCTCTTCACAGCAATAGAACACTGACTAAGACACACCGAAAGGCTCTGTGTGCTGGCACACATGTCCATATGCACTCACCACACACATATACATGCCAACAAAAGGAAAGTAAGTACCATGAGTCATAGATTTCATCAGTATTTGTTCTTTTTGATATCACCTGGATTTGGGGAATTTTTACAATGGCCATGTAATACTTTTTAATCATAATATAAAGACCAATGTTTTCTACGATACACCATTACTATTTTTCTTATGTGTATACATAGATGGAGGAGAAAGTGGGTATATGAAGCATGTACATGCCCTCAGAAGTCAGGAGAGGGTGTCACATGCCTTGGACCCTGAGTTATAGGTGGTTGAGCGGTCCAATATGGTGCTGGGAATCAAACTCAGGACCTCTAAAAGGGAACAAGCACTTGTATCTGGTAAACCATCTCTCTTGTCCCCAAAATTCTGTTTTCCTACTTGTATTTATTTATTTTATGTGCACAAGTGTTTTGCCTGGTGTATGGATGTGTGCCCGCTACATTTCTGGTGCACTTGGAGGTCACAAGAGGGCATTGGATCCCCTGAGCTACAAGTGGTTGCAATCGACCCCATGAGAAAGCAACAGAACCTGTACTTGGGTGATAACTAGATCCTCTGCAAGAGTAGTAAGTGCTCCCAACTACTGAACCATCTCTCTAGCCCCCTTAATATATTTATTTGCCTTGTGTCTGAAAGAGGTAAACTAAACTAAAAGCTTCACTAGCAATGAAGGGACCAGACCCTCACTCAGCCCCTGCTTTAGCAGCCGTGACAGGCTACAGAAAAGACATGTAGGCCTCTGACACAAGGAAACTCCAGATCCTCTGGCCTCTGGGAGCCTAGAGACAAAACTGAACACAAAGAAACTCCAGATAACACCCCGCCCCCAGCCTTCTAGGTACTTTGTTCCTGGGAACTGTTTGCAAACAAAGCAAACTCCAGGGGAGACCAAAACCTCCCTTATAGTCTCCAGGACACAGTTCTAAAATCTATTGGAATTTATGAACAACAGGTACCTGCGAGTAACATGACAAACCATAAAATCCACAGAATGTTCCCTCTCAGCAGTGACCAATGAGAATACCCGGTTCACGGGTATTTCATGGACAAAACATGACTTTGAGAAATTTTCCTAATTGTTCCCGAATGTCAATCAATCAGAAACCAGCCCATACCTACTGATGCAATCCTGTAACTTTGGTCTTTAAAACCTAGCAGTAGACTGGGAACTTCACCCCCTCTGGAGGCTGCTGATTCAGCTTGCTAGACAGGCCCCTCCTGCCTTAGGATAGACAACTTAATAAACCTTGTGCATTTGCATCGGTGGTCTGTCTCCCTGTTTATTTTGAGGATCCTTGTGACTCAGTCACAACAGTTTCTTTTGATGCTGAGGATTAAACACAGGCCCTTGAGCATTGTAGGCACAGGCTTTATCACTGAGCTCTTCTTTCAGCCCCGAGAACAATGCGTTTCATCTTCACAACAAAAATATGTGCAATTGGTTGCACAGTGATAGAGAAAAGATAAACTTATAAATATTTGACACAGGTTATTTATGGGTTTCTTTTATTCTAGGGCTGTGACAAACTTTGAAGATCCCCCATGGTAGGCCTCACTCTCCCTGGGGATCAGAATGGGGAGGAGATAGGGGGTTGGTGGGGGCAGGGGAGGATGGAAGGAAGAGGGAAATGAGATTGACATGTAAAAGAAGCTTGTTTCTAATTTAAATTAGAAGAAGAAGGAGAGGAGGAGGAGGAGGAGGAGGAGGAAGAGGAGGAGGAGGAGGAGGAGGAGGAGGAGGAGGAGGAGGAGGAGAAGAAGAAGAAGAAGAAGAAGAAGAAGAAGAAGAAGAAGAAGAAGAAGAAGAAGAAGAAGAAGAAGAAGAAGAAGAAACTAGGCTGAGCCTGTGGTGTGCACACCAATAATCCTAGCACTAGGGAGGCAGAGGCAGGGGATCTCTGTGAGTTCTAGGACAGCCTGGTCTACAGAGTGATTTCCAGGTCACCCAAAGCTGTTAAAAAGGGAAGCCCTGTTTCAAGCAAACAAATGAACAAAAAGGCTGAGCAACCCAGGAGCAGGAAGCTGGTAAGCAGCATTCCTCCACACCCTCTGCTTCTGCTCCTTCTTCTATGTAGCCAAGGCCATCTGTCCTTGAACATGGCATCTTCTTGAATAAGTCAATGTTGGAAGTATAAGCATGCACCACTACCCATGACATGTAACAAACATTTAAGTAGAGCTTCCTGGGAGCAAGCTAATATTCTTGACACTTTATAATCTTTATTAAGTCATGACAGTAATTCTAGAAGTATGACAAATTACATACGTTTATTTGTTCTATCCATTTATTTATTATTTATTTTTGACACCATTTGGGATTGAGCTGTATTACCTTGAGTCCTATATAAACTGTTTTATAAGGGGCTAGGGAGATAAATCTGGGTGTGAAGCAAATTTGTAATCCCTGCACAGCAAGAAAATAACAGGCTGGTTCCTGGGGCTTTCTGGCCAGACAGCCTAGCCTGTCCAATGAATTCCAGCCTAATCAGAACCCTATCTCAAAGAGCGTATTTGGGGGCTGGAGAAATCACTTCATGTTTAGGACCGCTTGCTGCGCTTGCAGAGTTCAGCTCCTAACAAAGCTTATCCAGCAGTTTACAAACCTTGTAACTCCAGCTTTACGGTTTCTGACACTTTATTCTAGCCTCCATGTGTGTCCGCATGCACATACCTGTGCAAAGACATAATGAGAGACAGATCCACAACCATACATGCACAATGTATAAAATAATAAAAATATTTTAAAATTTTAGTGCTGTTCCAGGCACGGTGGCACATGCCTTCAATTCCAGCTCTTGGGAGGTAGAGACAGGAGGATCTCTGGTTCAAGGCTAATCTGGTCGAGACACCCAGGAATACACAGAGAACCCGTGTCTAGAAAAATCAAACAAACAAACTAAAATTTACAGTTGGGAGGGTGGTACGTACCTATAATCCCAGCACTTGGGAGGTAGAGGCAAGAGGACCTGTTCAAAAACAGCCTCTGCTCTACAGAGAGTTTAAGGCCAGCCTGGGCTACATGAGATCTAGTCTTAAAGGTTGAAGAAAACAATATGAATAGTAGAATGTGTGATTTACATGAGAGAGGCCCTGAATTCAATCCTTGGTATTGAACAAACCTACAAACAGAGGGGTTACTTATAAGTCAAATTCAGTTCTCTCTTCATGGGTTGTGGTCATTTGCTTTTTCAAGACAGGGTTTCTCCTTGTAGCCCTGGCTATTCTATAACTCTCTCTCTTTGTAAACCAGGATAGGCTCAAACTTAGAGATCCACTTGCATCTGCCTCTGGAGTACTGGAATCAAAAGTATGCACGACCACCACCTAGCTCAGTCCCCTTTACAATTATACCATATTGGTTTTTTAAAGATTTTATTTATTTATTATGCATACAACATTCTACTTCCAGGTATATCTGCACACCAAAAGAGGGCACCAGATCTCATAACAGACGGTTGTGAGCCACCATGTGGTTGCTGGGAATTGAACTCAGGACCTCTGGAAGAGCAGCTGGTGCTCTTAACCTCTGAGCCATCTCTCCAGCCCCCATATTGTTTTTTTTATGAATGCTTTTTCCTTTATCATGAGATGAGGAAAGAACCTTCTGGAACGTTCTGTTGGGAATTGAAAAAGTTGAGAACTGACTTCTCATAGATGTGAAAGAGGAAATAAAGATAGGAAAAATGAACAATTTCTAGAAAAGAAATAATCAAGCCAGACATGGCAGCTCACACCTGTAATCCAAACACTTGAGAGACTCAGGCACGATTGTGAGTTTGAGACCAATTTAGACTACAGAGAGAGTTCCCAGACAAGTGATATTAAAGGTGAAGGCCCTGTTCCAACTCACTTCCCATTCCTGAAAAAAAGTGTGTGTGTGTGGGGGGGCGACAAATGACATGCTCACTGAGGATCCAGGGTCTGGATCACTCTTTTTCATTCAGTTATGAGGCTCTAACAGACATCACTACCTCACTGATGGCCTCCTGACAGCTGACCCCGCACTGGTTCAAGAGGGACCCAAAAGCACAGTCTCCCAATCACGTTCCCACTTCAACAGTCCTTGTCCTGGCAGATGACAGTGGGCACCAGACTAGCTAGCACTTTTGACCCTAAGGAAGAAAAGCGAGTCCTCATTCAGAAAGCTTGGCTGTTTGTCCTGATACTGCAGGCAGAACCGCCAGATAGGCAGCTAGGGACTCGCCCATGCAGGCCTGAGGACAGCCACTCTGATTGACCCTCTCCGACTTTGCTTGCTTCCTGAGACCAACTGTCACTCGAGTTCTGTGTGTTTCGTCTTCTGGACATGTCCACAGTACTCGGGAAAGAGAGCCTCTCTCAGAGGATATTGCTTAACTACTGTTTGCTGCGAGTCACTATTGGCAAGTACATTCGCTGCCCCTTGCCAAGCGTGACAGCCCATTTCCCTTTTTTCTTGCCATCTACCTCACTGGCTAAATGGCCAATCGTGAGAAGAGGGAGCAGCGAGCCTCAGTCCAGACATTACCCTCTGAACATAGACCTCGGTTTTCCCAGCCTCCCCGGCCTGGGACCCCCTTCAGTGTCCACCTACACCAAAGGCAGAAGCAATGGCCTCCCCGGCCTGGGACCCTCTTCAGTGTCCCCAAATGGGACGATGACACCCCACCCCAGTGGGGCAAGCACTTGACCAGCACCGAAGCCCCATGGGATTTTCCACCTGCGAGGGTGATTCCATTGACTCGGTACAAGTTCAGGTGCCTAAAGCCCTGTGAGGACAAAACATTCAAAGTCCCCGACATTGTTACTGCAAATAGTCTGAAGAGTCTTAGAACTTTGACAAACATTTCACCCAGTAAGAAGACCTTGAACCCCCTAGAGGAGCTGAAAGAGATCAGGGAATGAAAACGTGCACTTCCTCTGGAGGTTTCTGAGTTCAGGAGAAACCCACTGAGCAGGGAACCCAGACCATCTGACTTACATCCTGACACCAGAAAAAGATCGGCCTCAACTTCTGTGACCATACCAGGGAAGGTGCAAAGAATCCTGCATATGTCGACTGTGTTTGAACAACCTATGGAGTTTGGCCACTCAGGCAACACAGGACCTGCCATATCTTCAAGACTCTGTGCTGTAGAAGCCAGTGAAAAGTTAAACTCAGAGGACAGAGTGCATTGACCATCTTCTGCTGACTCTTCTGCTGACCAACGGAGACAGGTAATTTCTCCACATATTCAAAAGGTCCCTGCAAACTAGCCCACCTACCCAAGGATCTCTGGTATCTTCCACTTCTACTACATCTGCCCACAGGAAGACATGTATATTGCCATGTACCAAAGAGGCTACAAAACTCTCCCTAGCTCCTCAAGGAGATCTTGGACTGCCCATATCTGCAAATGGAACTCTAGGAAATTTGCCAACTGATCAAGGACCTAGGACACATTCCGTGTCTTTTCAGGAGGCTTCTAGACATTCTCTGTTTATTCAAAGTCCTCTGGCACATTCGCCATCTGCTGTGGAGATTCTGAGGCCTTCCTGTAGCCAGGGAATTGAAAAGACTGTTATCTTCCCCAGGAGCTGTGAAAGCTTCATCTGAATCAGATGCTCAGAAAACTCTCCAAACTGCCCTAGGGGCTCTACCAACTCTGCTATCTAATCAAGGGCATCAGAAATTTTCTATGTCTGCCCAGGGTACACTGTGTTCTTTCTATTCCAGTTCAGGGCGTCCAGAACATACAACACCTTCCCTGCTGGTGCTGGGAACATCAGTATCTTTACAAAGTAAGCAAGGGAACTTGTGTTCTAAGGTTGAATCTCAGGATGCATCATCGTCTGTCCAAAGGATTACTGGACATTTGCCATTTTCCCTCAAGTACTACAGGGCATTTCATCATGATCAAAGAACTCAGTGATCTTCTTTATCAGTCTCAAGGGGTCTAGCACATTTGCTATCTAAGCAACTTTGCATGTCTGCTCAGACAACTAGGGGCACTTCCCCATGTACCCAACAATCTCTACAACATTCAGAATTTTCCCCAGAGATTCTGGGACCATCCATGTCTGCCCAATGCACCCATAAAAATCTCTATTCTGTCTCACATGCTTTAGGAATGTCTCCATATGTCCCAGTGTTTATAGGCACATTGCCACATATCCAAGAGACTCCTGGACTCTTCCCAGTAATACGAGTAAGTCCAGCCCCTTCCCAATGTTTACAAAAAGATGATGGATCGCCTATATGCACAAGAGACTTTGGAACTGAACACAGCAATACTTGGCCCTCTAGAACATACACCATCTACTCAGGGGATTGGGCAATCATCCCTTGATGCAAAAGTCACTTTGTGGAAAACCACATTTGCATAGGGTATTGAAGGACATTCTGTTTCTACCACCGAGACTAGGATCTTATCAAAAAAGTGACCAGAAGGAACTAGGAGTTTGTTCACCTGCCCAAGTGTGTCTATTAATTTCCTTGTCTTCATAAGTAACTCTAAGGAACTGTTCATCTGCCCAAGAGGCTCTGGAGACTTCCCTATGGGCCCAAGGGTCTCTAAAACTATCCTCACCCACACAAGCAATGGTAGGAATTGTGCCATCTGCTCAAAGAGCTTTGAAACATCCATCTTCTTCCCAGGAGGGTCCAAGGTTCTTTCCATCTACACAACCGACTGTGCAAGGGCCATTTCCTTCTCCAGAGACTTCAGGATGTGCCCTATCTAACCAGAAAACTCAAGGATCTCTTTTTTCTTCACCAGAGTATGTAGAGCATTCGCCATTGTGCTCAAGGAGTTGTGGGTTCCTGCCTATCTTCACTGGGGTTTGTAGAGCAGCCACATGTAGGCTAACATGTCTTGGACCTCCTCCATCTGCCCAAGGGCTTTCAAGCACTACATTACATATACAAGTTACAGGCTCACAGTCCACTTCTGTACAGAGCCAAGTAGCACATTCTCCATCCACCCCAGTGTCTCCCAGATATACTCACCATGTCCAAAAGATTGTAGGAACAATGAAATCTGTCCAATGGTCTCTGAGAATTTCTAGGGTCTGTGGAAACTTTCCCATTTCCCTGGGATACTCCAAAATATTCATCTTCTATACCAGGTGCATTCAAAACATCTACATCGACCGGAGATCATGTGGTATCAGATGAATGGATTCTGGAAATTTCCATGTCTGGCCAGGCAAGCGTGAGTCCTTTCCTTTGTTCCCAAAGACATATGGAAACTCGCCTGTGTGTAGAAGGGACGTCTACTCTCTCCACACCTACACAAGGCACTCTGTGTCCATCTGTTTCTTCCCAAGGACCTCCTGAGTCTTTGCACTCTGCTGAACAGGTTCAACAAAAATCTCCATCTGTTTCAGACTCTTCAGGATCTCTGCCTTCTTCAACGGGGCACATGGTAATTTCTTTATCTGGAGAAGGGTCACTATGACCTGACTGGTCTTCCCTAGGGCCTTTGGTAATTTCATTATCTGTTCAAGTGATTTCTGGACCTTTGTTATCTTTCTTGGAAGCTGGAGGACCATGCCTGTCTTCACAGTATACTCTGGATGTTTCTACCCATACACGTGGCAATCTAGGAGCATCCAATTCTTCAAGAGGGCATTTGGGAGCTTCATCATCTACTCCAGTGACTATAGGATTTTCCCTTCTGCCCAAGTGGAATTAGGAGGTACTATACCTGTGTCATGGTCTCTGAACTCATGAATCCGTCCAGGGTCTTCAAATACACCCAAGAGGCTATGGAATTTTCACTTTCTCGGCAGGGGAAAAAAGAATCTTTGTCATATGCCCACAATTATGTGTGACTCAACTCAGGAAGATTCCTTTGGTGGAAACTCAGGAAACATTCCAGTTTGTTCAGGGGAAATTCAAAGTATTGCCATCTGCCCAAGGGGATCTCAAAACTGCTATGTCTACCTCCCAGCCTGTAAAATTTGCTATGTTCCCAATGGTCTCCAGCACTTTTCATTTCTGCACCCTAAGGTACTGGAATCACTTCTCTATCATGACAAAATAGGACAGTCCAAGTCTTCACAGAAGTGCCTAGAATATATACCAACTCACCAAACTTCTCTGGAACATTCTCAATCACCCCACATGTCTCTGATACCTACCTGATCTGGACCAGCTACTCTTCCCCTACTAGTACAAGTAGGGCAGAATGTGTCTGCACCCACAAACGTGACTCTGGGACAATCAAATCCTCAGGGGGGATTTGAAGGAAATTCGTCCTCTACTGGAGGAGCTGTGACCTTGTCTCCATCAGGACAAGAGACTCTAGGACATTTGTCATTTGCCCAAGGGTCTCGAGAGACTTCCACAACTTCCCACAAAGTGATAGTCCCTTCCTATTATCAAGAGGCTGTAGCACTGTTCCCATATGTCCCAGGTGATGGCTTTTCTCCCTCGGCCCACATTATGCTGAGCACTTTTTCATCTTCCCAAGTTGGTCTAGAATCATCATCTTCTGTTCAGAGAAGTATAAAATCTTCATTAGATGTGCAAGGTGCTCTGCAACTTCAGCCTCATTCTAAAGGGTATTTGGGACCTTCCCAATGCAATCCAAAGGCATCAGAAAAGTTGCCATCTCCCCAAGTGGCTTTTCAAATTCCAGAATCTTCATCATGGTCTCTCAGAACTCTGCCATCTCTCCCAGGTACACTGGGACATTCTATATGTGGCCAAGGTGCTGTGTGACCTTGTCATTCTGACCAAAAGGTTCAAGGATCATCAACATCTTTCCAGGAAACTTTTCAATTATATTTCATTTTCTAAAAGATCACTGGGACCTACTCCATCTGTACCAGGGTTCTTGAAATGTTTATTATCAGACCAATTAGGTCCAGAATTGTCTATGCCTGCCCAAGGGTCTCAAGGACCTTCACCACCTCAGCAGGGTGTTTAGGACATTCACTATCTACCCAAATGGCTCTGGGAACTCCCCTATCATCACAAGAATGTGTAGGAAATTCAAAGCCTGATCAAGGATCTCCAGAAACTTGCACATCTTTCCAAGAGGATCATGGCCCTTTTTTAACCCAAAAGTCTTTAGCACAGTCATCCTCTGCTCCAGGAGATTGTACACAGTCTCAAACTTAAGAAGGTACTCTAGAAACATCACGATCTACCCAAGGGTCTAGAGTAACACCATCATCTGCCCAAAGGTCTGTAGAATCTACACCATCTACTCAACATCTTCTAGGAATTCAGGCTCCTTTGGAGGGGCTTCAGGGTCCTTCCCAATTGCTACTAAAGACAGAAGAACCTTTGCCACCTTACCAAGTGATTTACCACATTTTAAAATCTAGCACTAGTAGTCTAGAAATTTTGTTCTTTTCTGGAGGAAAGGAAAATTTCATCATGTGAATGAGGTGCTGTGGGTTCTTCTATGTCTGACCAAATGACACAACCGTCACCACCACATTCCAGGGAAACTCTGCAACATTCTATATCTGACCAAGGGTCTGGGAAATTTCCCCCATTTCAAACAGGGCCTGTAAGACCTTCACTAACAGAAGACACAGGAAGTGTCTTCAGGTGAAAAAGTGACCCTACATGATTCACCACCTCAGCAAACAAATTTAGGAAATGCATTGTCTACCCAACGGGCTCTGTGGCTGTCTATATCATCCCAAGAACCTCTTGGACATTTAACATCTGCTCAAGTGTCTCCCGATATTTCCTTGCCATCCCAAAAGTCTCCAGGCCCTTGTTAACACAAAGGGCATTTAGAACAGTCATCATATGATTCAGATGATCTAGGAATTCCTGAATCTACCCAGGGAACACTAGGAATATCACCCTCTACCCAAAGTACTTTAGATATACCATCTTGTGCTGGTGGGATTATAGAAACCCCATCATCTGTCCAAGATTCTCTAGAATATCTGCCTTCCTTCCTTAAGACAGAGCCATCAGAGACTTTGCCAATTACCAAAGATGCTTGTAATGATGTATCAGAAAATTCCCTCGGAAATTTGGAAACTTTTCCATCCACACCAGGGACTCCGGGCCTTTCAATATCTACCCAAAGATCCTTGAAACTTTCCGTATCTGAAAAAGAAATTTTAGGATCATCAATGTCTCCAGAGGAAAATCTGGAACCTTCTCCATCTGACCAAGGGTCTCTGAGACACATGCCATCTGCAACTCGGTGGTACACTCCCCATCAGAACAAGGTTGTAAGAAAATAACTTCAAGTGTACAAGGAGACTCACAATCTCAGCAAGGCTATGTAGGAATTTTCTGCATTCACAAGAAGTTCTAGGGCTACCCTTACCAGCATAAGAACCTCTTGGATATTCACCATCTGCTCAAAGGACTCCATATGCTTCCTTGATATCCCAAGAGAGTCCAGACCCTTTCAGACAGTTGACATATGATTCAGGAGATCTTCGGTTTTCTAAATATGAACAGGGGACTCTAAAAATATTGCCATGTACCCAAAATACTACAGAAAACCCACATTCTATCATTGGGATTATAAAAACTTTACCGTCTCCCCAAGATTATCTAGGATATCAATATCCTTCAGTGCAGCCTCTGCAATGTTGTTCACTTACTTCAGAGACATCACAACCTTTGCCAAAGAGGTTTGTACAAATTCAGAGTCTGTTTCAGGGACTCTAGAAACTTTTGTATGTGTACCACAGGCTCTGTGAATTTTGGAATCTGACAAAGGTGCTCTCGGCCGTTTGGTATCTGAGCAAGGGATTCTTAGACCATCAGCCATCTCTCCAACATACTATAGAGCACATCAAAACAGCCCAATGGCCTGTAGAACCTGTGCCACATACACAGGAAAATGTGGGACCTTCATTTTCTTCAGAGTTTGCAGGCAACCTTATGCCTCCTCCTTCACATGAAGGCTACCCAAGACTTTCCCTTTTCCTGAAAATAAGGTCCAGACTTTCCATTTCTACTAAAAGTGTACTGAAACCTGCCCCATTTCCTGAAGGTGATATCAGATATTCCCATTCAGAACTTGAGGGTTTATGTGGTATCCCTTCTATCGAATGTAGGCTCGTGTCTTGCAGGTACACAAGAAGGACTCGAGTCCTATCTCTACTCGTCAAAGGAGTGTGCCACCCCCAGCTTCATCATGCTTGAGCTGCAGTTCTAAATCCCCTCTTAAAGAGGATTTCAGACATTCTCCTTCTCCAAGACATGGGGTCCAGATGTTCTAAATCAATGAAAACAAAATCGAGACATGCTTCTAAAGAAGCAGGCCTCAAATCTGTCCCATCAGAAGATGAGGGCTTCAAACTTCGACATTCTTCCAAAAAGGGGGGCAAAGATTTCATTTCTGACGATGGCTGTGCATGGCTTACAGCTGAGCGGAAAGTGAGCTTCATCCCTTCTCCTTCTGCCAAAGGAGGCTTTAGATCCTCAGGATCTCAGGAGGAGGGTTTCAGAAGTTCTCCATCTCCTACAGGGATCACTAGATGTTCCAAATCAACCAAAAGCAAATTGGAACAGTCCTTCTCTAAAAAAGCAGATGTTCACACTTCCCTTTCAGAACACAAGGGCCTCAAAAAATCTTCTTTATCAAAAAAGTCACAGACATAATTGACAATCTAGACAATGGTGGAGAGGTTACCCTGAATGCCCTTCCCCTATAATGAGACTGATGACTACTTTATATGCCATCCTAGAGCCCTCATCCCATGGCTCATGGAAGCAGAGACAGACACCCATAGATATATACTGGAACCAAGTTGTAGAGAGGGAGGAATGAAGATCAAAGGGGTAGGGACCAGGCTGGTGAATCCCACAGAAAGAGCAGGCCTGAACAAGGGGGAGCACATGGACCCCAGAATGCTGTCTGGGAGGCCATCATGGGACTCATCCAGACCCCTGAAAGTGGATGGCAATGAGTAGGCCTCGGCACTCTATGGGGCTTCTGGTAGTGGATCAGCAATTTTCCCTGGTGTAAGAAGGGGAGAGCCCATTCCACACGAACGGATGCTCTGTCAGACTGGACACTCAGGGGAGGAGGGCCTAGGCCTGGCCCAGGATGATATTGTGGAATTTGGGGAGGGGGAGAAAGTTGGTGGGGGGTTGGCGGGACAGGAGGGAGAAGGGATTGACATGTGAAATTATAAAAAAGAAACAAACAAATAAAAAATATGAATGTAAAAAAGGTCACAGATGTTCATTTCCCAAAAGGTACCAGAAACCAAAACATACTACTAAGAGAAGATAGAACCGTCTATCTCTAAGGGACACCTCACATCTTCATGATCTCATGAGAAGGGACTCAGAAGTTCTCCATCTCCCACAGGGAACACTAGACTTTCCAAATCTACCAAAAGCAAATTAGAGCGGGCCCCCTCTAGCAAAGCAGATGTTCACACTTCCCATTCAGAAAACGAGGGCTGCAAGCATTCCTCTTCATCAAAAAAAGTGCACAGACATTCGCCTGCCAAAAGTGACCACAAACCAAGGGATACTCTTGAAGAGAAGATAGAAACTTCTTTCACTAAGGGACACCACAGTTCCTCACGATCTCATGAGAAGGGTATCAGACGTTTTCCATCTACCCCAGGGAACACTAGAGTTTCCAAATCAACCAAAAGCAAATTGGAGCAGTCCCCCTCTAACAAAGCAGGTGACATGAGAGCTGCAAAAATTCCTCTTCATCAAAAAAAAGGGCACAGAAATTCATCTGCAAAGGAGACCAGAAACCAAAAGATACTCCTGAAGAGAGCATGGAACTGTCCATCTCTACAGGATGCTACAGATCATGAGGATCTCAGGAGGAGGAACTCAGGAATTCTGCACTTCCCAAGGCATCCCCTGATGTTCCAAATCTAGCAAAACAAAATTGGAACAGGCCTCCTCTAACACAGATGATCTTCATGATTCCCATTCAGAACACGAGGGCTGCAAACATTCCTCTCCATCAAAAGTAGGGATCAGACATTCATCTGCCAAAAGGGATGAGAAACCAAGAGATACCACAGAAGAGGACAAAGAACCCCAATCTGCACAGAAGGGGACATGGGAACTACTCCCTTTCATGAAGAGAACCTCAGACATGCCACCTCTCTCTATGAGACTTCTAGCCATACTGATTCTACTTCTACCAGGACAAGACTCAGACAGGCCCCTTTTACTTAATAAACCACCCAAACTCCCTCTGCATCCCAAGAAATCTTCCTTCAGTTTATCTCTGGAAGGAGACAGTTCCAATGGGAGTGTCAAACATTCCTCATCACCCCAAAGCGATGATGTCAGATATATGTTTCTACCAAGAAGGGCTTCGGGCATGACATTTCTGTCCAAGAGGGACATAAGCCTTTCACTAGTGCCAGAGAGGGACTCGGGGCTTTTTATTCCCTGTGCAAAGCGGACTCATATATTCACCAGTTCCAAAATGAAATGCCACTTCATTCCTTGTTGTCCAAGGAACGTTCAGACACACCCTATCTAAACTAGGGGACCTGAGATCTTCCTTCTCTTACCAAGGGAGTGGCACACTTTTCCAACATGAATATGGGGCCCATATGTGACCCTTCTGTCCTAGGAGACCACATATATTCATGATTAGTCCCTTAGAGTCTCCAAAGGACCCGGGTGCAAAAAAAAGGGAGCTTGAGTTCTAACCTGCCAGCCCCCAGGAGGCATCAGACCTTCTCAATGTGACCAAAGGGGCATTTGACGTTCCTATGGCCACCCTGATCAAGGCAGTCTTTGAAAGTTTCATTCTGTTGCGGAGGAGGAGAGGGAGAGGGAAAAGGGATTGAAATGTGAAGAAAGCTTGTTCTGAATTTGAACAAATAAAAGAAAAAAAGAAAGTTTCATTCTGAAAGAGAGAGCCCCATGCATAGCCCATGTACCCACTGAGCCTCCTTGTGACCAAAGGGAATTCAGAAATGTGTCCACTAATCAGGACTGGGACAGAACTTCAATTTCTACACTAGGAAGACTCTTACATACTCGTTCTGCCCATGGAGGCTTCAGACATTACAAGCCTTTCAAAATGATGTTCTAAAGATCTCATCTGAAAGGGGAGTATTGGCCCTACTCTCTCTTACCATGACATCTTCAGATCTTCTTGTCTAGGAGCTGGCCCGATATTTTCCCACTCTGAACTGCACATGAACAATGGCAGTTTAGAACTTTTCCTTTTCTCAAACATCTGTGAAAGCTTTGACTGCTGACTATAAGCAAGGCAGGTGTTTCCCTCCTGATTAAGAAGAGGTCACAGTTTCTACCTGGAGAATGCTATAAATCTTTTACCCATTGAGACTGGTGTGTGCTCCTTCTGACTTCATCTGACCTAGTGGATGACACATCAACTCCCTTTGCCTCAGTGGCCTGAGTGTTTCTTATCCTAATCATCTGATTTCATACCCAGTTTCCAAAAATTAAAGACCCTGATGCCAGAAGTTCTAGAGCTTAGGAGTATCAAGCAATATTTTTAACATGGTCAGGAGAAATAAAGAAGCCATGTCCTTCATGTTCAGCAGAAGGTGCTGGATTGGTCAAGAACTCTAGCTGGGTACTACCTTCTAGCTTGTTGGAGATTCATCACACTACTGCCTGTCCTGCATGACATGTGTGTTCTGGATTCCCATGAAGATTGTATAAGGAATCATGAGCCTTCTCTGATTCGCAATTTGAGTCTTGATGTTACCCAGCTACCCAGGTGACTCTTTGACCTTTCTGCTTTCCCCATCATAGCACAAGACTTTCTGGCTCCAAAGACTTTTTTCCTCAAACTTTCCTGTTTGGCTGTGGATGCCTCAAACATTCTTTCTCTGTCCAAGGGTTGCCAACATTGTGTTTCTGACAAAGTGGCCTCAGACTTATTCAAAACCAGGACGACTCTCACTTTCCCCAGTGACTGAAGTGGAGTTCAGTTTGTACTCAAGGGCTCAGGGCGTGCTTAGGCACATCTCTTCTGAAGCAGGAAGCAGAATACAGAGGACATTGACACAACTTTCCTTTGATAACCAGGAGACCTCAGACATCTACTAATTACCAAATGACCTCATATTGACCCTTCACAACAAGGGTGTCACACACACTCCCAAAGACTTAAGGGTCCATGAGACATGGAACTTGTGAAGCAATTGGCCTCAGACCTATCCAATGTCCAAGAAAGCCACAAATACAACCCCTTTATAATCATTGAGCCATACAATGACCACAAAGTCACAGTGTGTCTTTAATCTTATCCTTCCACAACCAGGACTATTCATGCCTCCAGTTAATAACTCCATCGGATTTTAGATATGCCCCATCAGAAGTAAATTACCTCATTACTTCAGGGGGCTTACACCTCACTGGGACACCTTCTGAAATGCTCCTTAGACATATCTCCTCCGACCATAGTAGCCCCTGAAAATCAAGGTATGCCAAAGGGTGCCTGCTGAAATGTACCCTCTTTGAACAAGAAAACTTTAATCTTCCTCTGTCTGTTCTGGGGGAGTATTTTTGATGATGCAAGCTACAGAAATGGCACTGTGACTTTAGTATGTGTCCCAAATATTGATATCCTGCTACTTGAGACTGAATCCTTATTACCAAGAAAACATATTATCTTTTCTCTGTGTTCACGGGTCAATAAGTTCTACCAAACACCTAAGACAGACTAGAGCTTCTCCATCAGGTCTGTGTGGCTAGGAAATATGCTCTCATAGAACTCTAGATTGTAGAGGCATGGTAGAATAGAAAC
The DNA here is from genome assembly GCF_003668045.3 of Cricetulus griseus. NCBI lineage: Eukaryota > Metazoa > Chordata > Mammalia > Rodentia > Cricetidae > Cricetulus > Cricetulus griseus. The sequence goes on along the minus strand of NC_048604.1, from coordinate 33,384,460 downwards.
ATCAGACTGGATCCAAGGTCATCCATTTTTAACCTGCCCACCAAAAATGAGCCTCTCCTCAATGTCCACATCTGAGCAGTTTATCATAATTTTAAGTAGGAAACAGACCCAGCACTGTGACCCCACTTGTCCGAAGAACCCTCTGATTTCTGTCATTCCTCAAAAGCTGTCCTCAGAAATCAGGATTTCTTAGAGTTCTCTAAAGACTTGAAGACTGACTAGGGAGTGTCTGGAACTTCCTCCTCTAAAAAATGGTAAGCAGGGGCATTCACCTCTACCCAACAGGGCCTGCGAAATGTCTTTTGTCCCAAAATTTTCTGTTTTTTTTTCTCTGATAACTTGAGGGTACAATTTCCCAAGAGAGCCGGCCATAGGTGGAACAAACCTTTATTCCCAGTATTCAGGAAGCAGAGGCAGGCGGATATCTGTGAGGTCGAGGCCACCATGCTCTCCAGAGCTAGTTCCAGAACAGGCTACAAAGCAATACAGAGAAACCCTGTCTCAAAGAAACAAAACAAAACAAAACAAAACAAAACAAACAACAACAAGAAAAACAAAACCCTAAATTTCCTCCTTTGAACCAAAAGGACCTCAGAGCTTTCCCCTCTGAGCAAGGGCTGTTGTGATAGTTCACCGGTGACAAAGGGGCATTGGTCACTCTGATACAGTCAGCAGAAGTCAAGAAGAGCAAGTAAATCCTGGAACCCATGCCACTTCCTTGAGAAAAATTACCTGTCGTGGTGTGGATTCATCCGTTCCACCCAGTTCTGCTTGGCTGAACACAATTCTTAGGCATAAACAGCACAGGGTCTCCTGGCCATGCTCTTAATGCATCCTGGTATTGATGCTTGTTCTCTTGCAGATTCCGCTAAAGACATGGACATCTGAAACTCTGAGGCAGTGCTAGGACCTTGTGAGGTGTGGTCGTCAATGTTATTTTTGCTCAGAGTATTATGGGGTTTGCATACTCTCTCTGATCATGTCTCCCCTGTCACATGGGCCTCAGAAACTCTTCTTTTCATTCTCCATTTGATTAAAGAGACATCTGATCTCCCTCCTGAAACAAAGGGAGCCTCACATCTTTCCAGTGTGGTTGAAGTAATCTTACACTTTCATGTTGTGTGAATGGGGCCACACACTTCCTGATATTATGGAGTGGGCCTCAGTCATTGTCCTTAATAAATGTGTCCCAGATTTGACCTTCCATGCAATGAAAACTGTACATCCAATACCTGTGCAATAAATAGCCTCTGTCATAATACCCTGTCAAGGAAACTGACTATACTCTATTTTCTTTGAACATGGGGAATTAGACACACCATTTCATTTCAAGGTGACTGATTAGATTGAGCAGATGCAGACCAGGCTAGGGCCATGAAAACTCACTCAAATGATCATCATTTTCTCACATACACTTCCAATTAACACCCGCTGACTACGGCCTCCTCAGAGAGACCACTTCTATTTGTACAAACCTCAGCTCTAGTCCTCTAATTATGAAAGTCTTTCTGTTTTCCCTTTGACCTGGGTGTCCACTCATGAGCAAATGACCAAAGGGATGTTAATCACTCTGAACCAGTATCCTGAGACCTGACAGTAAACCCGATCCCTGATTAAACAACTTCTACATTTAAGATTCTCCCAGAAATGGACCGGTCCCATCTTCACTACCCATGGCTGTGCTGTTGATGAAAGTCTTGTGGAGGACACAGAGCCAGGAATTTCCAAACAGCCTGTAAGAAACGATGCTCTTATTACTGGCAAGCAAGGCTCCAAGTCGCAGAACACATGGGTATTCTGCAACGTAAGGACGTTTGGACTTGATAACATATTGCGTGATCCTTCTTTCAATTCCCCAGGTACACTGGGAGCTTCATCTCCTGCCTACAGCATTCTGGGACCATCCTGCTCTTTCCTACCCTTCCATCACTTTCTCCCTCTCACAAATGGGTCCTGACACCTTCCAAATATGGTCACATGGGTCTCACATCAAACTGATCAGGCACAGGCCCATGAGAGCCTCTCTCTATAAAGAAGGGACACCATTCCCCTGTGGTTTCAGGTCTCATAGCACAAGTTTAGCAATCAGAGCATAGAACCCATACATCTGCCTTCAGGCCAGTCAATACAAATGGAATGACATCTCCATGTCTGCCTAGACCTGGTCAGTTAAACGCAAACTAGAGGATGGACCCCAGCGAGGGACAGTCATCCAGGACTTCAGAATAAGACATACATTGTTGCTGCCTGTGTCTCCCAGAATGAACACAATCTATGAAGATACAAACTCTGAATAAGAGTTTGAAGCTCATGATCAGTGCTGCGAAATTTCCCTTCTGTGTAAGGTACAAAGGATATTTTATTCACCTTCAACCAAAGTTGTATGGCACTTTCACTCTCTGACCAAAACAGATTCCTTCTTCATTTTCAATGGGGCCTCAGTGGTTTCCTCAATTGTGTTTTTAAAGATTTATGTATTTATTATATGTACAATGTTCAGGATGGCATCAGCTGTCATTACAGGTGGGTGTGAGCCAACATGCGGTAGATAAGAATTGAACTCAGTACCTCTGGAAGAACAGTCAGTGCTGTTAACTGCTGAGCCATCTCTCCAAACCAAACTTTCCTCTCTCACATGGGGCAAAGACCTTTCAATTTTCTATTATTATTATTATTATTATTATTATTATTATTATTATTATTGTTATCATCATCACTGCTTCTCAGTTCATGGAACCGGATGGCACAACTCCCTAAGACTGGGATTGCCCTAAAGTCCATTTGCCGAGTGGGGCCTAAAACATTTGTTTGTGTTCCATGGTTCTTATATATTCCTATTCCTATCAAGCGGCTCTGAGTTGTTACGATAAATCTTTCTGCCAAAAGCCGCCTGAGCCCCACCTCCACCTGTGAGCTTTACACCAGCTGCCCGCCTGAGTTAGGGCCCAAATGAATACACAGAAACTTGTATTAGATTCAAAGATCCTTGGCCAATGACTAGGATTCTCATCTGTTAGTTCAGTCTCAATTATCATACATCTATATATTTTATAAGACTTATCTTATCGGACACCTTATTGGCGTCCCTCCTTGCCGGTGGATCACCTTGTGCCCCTGGAGCAGGACTGGAGGGAAAAAGAGGGATGCTTCCTGTTTCTCTTTCTTTATATATGAGTCTCCTTGCTATGTCACTTCCTGCCTGGATCACACTTCTCTACTACAGGCATCTGATATATATATATATATATATATATATATATATAATATTATAAAATATAGGTTTATGATAGTTAAGACTGAGCTAACAGATGAGAATCCTAGTCATTGGCCAAGCAGCTTTGAACCTAATACAAGTTTCTGTGTATTCATTTGGGCCCTAATTCAGGCATAAAGCTCACAGGTGGCAGTGGGGCTCAGGCGGCATTTGGCGGAAAGATTTATTGTAACAGAATGGTGTCAGTGAGCGGGATGACCCCAGGCCCCAAGGTTCCCAGAGAAAGAGGGAAACCTGCCACCACAGCCTGCCCTGCCCGGCCACTGAGAGGCATCGGAGCAGCTTCCATATGCTCGGGCCGACCCGGCACTTCTGAGATGATAAGGACAGATCCAGATGAAGAAAAACCTCTAAAGGTTTACACTGAGTTTAAAATATATGCAGGCTTGTGAGAGAAGGAAGCAGAGGAAGACAGATTTCCACAGAGAAACCCTGTCTCAGGGAAAAAAGAAACAAAAGAAAGTAAAAATAAAGTTTAAAAAAGCCACATAAAGATGGAAAACACACAGTCTGGATACTATATGCCATATTGTTGTGTTTAAATTGTTTGATTGCCGAGGAAAAACTTATTGCTAAATACATTTGATTATAAATGCTGCTAAATTAATCCAACTTATACATTTTAAAAATGCTTTGACTTCAGAATTTAAGTCTAAGGACAGGCTACTTAGAAATAAAGGTTTTCCTTGTATTTCCACAGAAAATAAATCAAAAGCTGTTGATTCCTTCCAGACTAATATGGTTTGATCAAGCAAGACCCCCTGAAGCTGAGACTATACAGCCTTACAGACTACAAAAACAAGGACTTGGTCAGATTTCTATGTTTTATCATGATACCCATGGTATATGAACATCGCCCCCAATAAGCAGGAAGCAGTTTAGGAAGAACAATGCCCATATTCCCAAATATTGTTTATAAATGTTTGTTTTCATTTAAATGGCCTTAATTATAAATGATAATAAACAATCTCTTTTTAAAGAAAGAAAAAGAGTAATAGGATATAGGAATGAGTACTTTGCAATGGTATAGATTTTTACTTATTGATACAACTTTAAGGTCAATTTTGTGATATTTATATGTCTCCTCTTGTCAGACCTTTTACCTATAATAGTCAGACTGATAATTAGGTTAGTTAGGTCTTCCAGATTTACAGAGATGTATTTAAGATGGTTAGGTATTCTTCAAACCTTTCAAAGACCTACAGAAATATGGCGTTTAAATGGTTTAGGGTTTTTCTTGGCAGTAAGACACAACTGCTCCTGGCACACCAATTATGTCAGAAAGGAGGATGGGCATCGAAGAAACTCGTTATGGAGTTTATGTTCAACATGGCAAGGTTAGCCATTTGAGAAAGAAACTGCTCTTGCCTGGACTGTTTGTTGCTGAATAAACTGGACATGCAGGACCACAAGAAAATGACTGATGAACTTACAAAACAAGACCATACTGAAGGGTTCCTGTTAAAATGGAGAAGTGTGCTAGACACACTGTGGCCTATGGGCTGAAGATGGATGCCCCATCGTCACAGAGGAACTGAGGGTGACTGTCCAGGTAGCAAGAAGTCTCTGTCAATTCTAGAGTTCATATATTATCCTTCTATGGTCTTTGACAGAGTTGAAGACAGATAGTTATGGTTACAGGTTTCTTCAGTTATTATAAAAGATAAGTTAACTTTCTTTTTATTTAGACAGAAAAGAGGAGATGATGGGAAATGTACTGTGTATGATTATCTTATTGACCCTTAAATAAAATACTGTTTGGCCAATGAAACGGCAAGTTAGGCAGGACTAGGAGTCAAAGAGGATTCTGGGCCCTAACTCAGGCAGGCGACTGGGGTAAAACTCACAGGTGGCGGGGTGGCTCAGGCGTTTTTTGGTAGAAAGATTTATCTTAACAGGTCTAGGTGCCCTGGATGCCATTAATGGGACTGTCCTTAGAAGCCCGGGATACAGGGAGGCCCAGGAGAGGAGGAGACAGTGGTAGACCTGGACCAATAGACACAGACATAGAGACAATGAGATGTGGCAGAGGGGGCTACAATCAATGTATGTGTGGGGGTTTGCATTTTATTTATTTATTTATTTATTTATTTATTTATTTATTTATTTATTTAATTTGTGGGATGTGATTTCTGCATGCAAGATGGTGGCCCGACACATTCTGTCTATGAACTCTTTCTTGTTTCTGTTCCCTGGGTCTGGGTCCCTGATGGGAAAGGATCGGGGCGCCTAGATGGTTCCTTGTTATGATACCTGGAGATTGGTTTGAGGATTTGGTAGGAATTGAGGAGGACAGGACTTGGTGTATGCTGCAGGGATCATGGTGTGACAAGTGAGAATTGCTTTTTCTCTCAGGAGGTCTAGGTTCCCTGTCCTGGGCCCACTGGAATCTCTTCAGAGAGCTGTTAGTACCGTAAGTGTCTAGACCCGGGCAAGGGTAGGTGTCTGTCCACAGAGGATCCAGAAATTTCCATGTCTAAGGGACACTTGGGGACTTCGAAGAAAGTCAAGAATAGTTTCCCAGGGGTGCCTGGTGGTGGTGGGGGTGAAGAGCTGTGGAGAGGAGATGGAATGTGACAGAGCCAGAGGTAGCTCAGAAGGGTTGCTAGGAGATGGCAAGGTTGGGGCCCGCTCCCAGGACCTGGTAGGCAACCGGGCAGTTGGGAGGGAATGTTCCTTCTTTTGATGTGTCCTTGTCCCCTGGTCTGGGTCCTGGGAGGCTTGTCTTCTGGGACGAGATCTGGATGTCCAGGGCTCCTCGGGGTCCCCTGGTGGGGACCATGAAGGACAGCATCTACCTGAATCCAGATGGCGGCACTCCGTAGGCAAGAAGACCAAGGGTTCCTGTGCAGTTTTCCTTTCATTTGGGAACATCAGACCAATCGACAATTTTCCCCTGAGACTGGATCCCACACAAGTGCACACAGCGGCTTTCCCTTTGCCTTGTGTCCATCCCAGAGCGGCCTTCTGCAACATGGAAGTCAGTGCTGGGCCTAGCGCCCCATTGAGCTGTGTGGCCCTCACCCCTGTGTCATCTGCCCACCTTTTCTGTGTGCCCTGACCTCTGGGATACCACCACCCCATGCCCTACCAGCCCGGGGATAGCTGGCAATCATCACCTGGATGCTTGTTTTGGTGCAAGGTGCTAGTTGCCAGCAGACCCAAGGTCGGCCAGGCAGCAGGAGTGGTCACCTGGGTGGCCAGTGTCAAGTAGTTAGCTGCTGGACCTCAGAGGGCTGTGGGGAGGTCAGGGAGAGGGTGGAGTAGGGGTAGGGGCGGCCTTCAGAATACCCTGGCTGGACAGATAGGGGGCGACACACAGCCACCACCACCCAATCGCTGTCCCCAATGCCATGAGTTTGGATCTGAGGCTCCTCCTCTACTGGCCCAGATAGGCATGTCCTTACTCTAGGCTTCCCCTTATGTTCCCCGGCTCGCCAGTGTGCCTCATCTCCATCCTGTGCCCTCCTGTGTGGCCTTCACGGGGTTGGCAGGTGCACACAGCACAGTGTCTCTTGGCAGTCCAGTTTAGGAGCCCCTGAGGTCCCTGATCACCAATTCCCCACCCTACCAGTCAGTCTCCTTACCCAATGGGATCCGTTGCTTGCAGCAAGCTAGATGGGAACCCATCTGTGGCCAGTGTTGGCCTAGATGGTTCTTTGCCAGCCATATTGCAGCTTGGTGCTAGTCTTTTGGGTTTTGTTGGTTTGGCAGTTTTTTTGCTTCCAAAGGGCAGAGAGAGGGAGTACATGCGTTCCCCGTTGCAGTTGGCATTCCAGGCATTCTGCCATCAAGCAGAATGCTTTTGAGGATCCTGCCAGCAGGTCCCTGTGCTTCCCTGGACATGGCTGCAGGATGCATAGGGACAGGATCTCCCTGCTGGCCCCACAGGACCCACACGGGTCTCCTGCAGTCTCGTGGATCCAGGAGAGGGCTGGGAGAAAGCAAGTCTAGGTGACCTGCACTAGGTGACCAAGATTCGCTAGGCTTTATGGGTTAGAGGAAACTGAGCCTCATGGGTCCTGAGACTGCTATGTCTGGCAGGATCAGGGGATCTTGCGGCCAGGTATTCTGCATCCCAGGCTGCATGTGGCTTGATTCTGGGACCAACTGTCCAGATTGCACGCCATTAGCCTGTTGACAAGGCCAACCAGAGAACCCCTAGCTTTTGCCTGAGCCTCCCTAGCAGCACCCTGTTACAATAAATCTTTCCGCCAAATGCCGCCTGAGCCCCACCTCCATGTGTGAGCTTTACGACACGCCCGAGTTAGGCCCAAATGAATACACAGAAACTTGTACTAGGTTCAAAGCTGCTTGGCCAATGGCTAGGATTCCTCATCTGCTAGCTCAGTCTTAATTAACATAAATTTATATATAAATCTATATATTTTATAAGACTTATCTTATCAGACGCCTTATTGGCGTCCCTCCTTGCTATTGGGTCACATCCTACTGTTGGAGGAGGAAGGGGAAAAAGGGACCCTTCCTGTTTCTCCTTTGCTTAAATATGAGTCTCCTTGCTATGTCACTTCCTGCCTGGATCACACTTCTCTACTACATTTCCCAGAATCCTCTTTGACTCCTAGTCCCATCTAACTTGCTGTCTCATTGTCCAAACAGTATTTTATTTAACAATCAATAAGATAAACATACACAGTACATTCCCCATCATCTCTTCTTTTCTGTCTAAATAAAAGGATAAGTTATCTTTTATAATAACTGAAGAAAACTATAACCATAACTATCTGTCTTTAACTCTATCAAAGACCACAGAAGGAAAATATATAAACTCTAGAATTGACAGAGTCTTTTGCTACCAGGACAGTCACACAAAGTTCCTCTGTGACGTTGGGACATCCATCTTCAGCCCATAGGCCATAGTGTGTGTAGCACACTTCTCCATTTTAACAGGAACCCTTTAGTATTGTCTTGTTTTGTAAGTTCAGCAGTCATTTTCTTGTGGTCCTGCATGTCCAGTTTATTCAGCAACAAACAGTCCAGGCAAGAGCAGTTTCTTTCTCAAATGGCTAACCTTGCCATGTTGAACATAAACTCCATAACGAGTTTCTTCGATGCCCATCCTCCTTTCTGACATAATTGGTGTGCCAGGAGCAGTTGTGTCTTACTGCCAAGAAAACCCTAAACCATTTAAATGCCATATTTCTGTAGGTCTTTGAAAGGTTTGAAGAATACCTAACCATCTCAAATACATCTCTTTAAATCTAGAAAACCTAACTAACCTAATTATCAGTTCTGACTGTTATAGGTAAAAGATCTGTATAAACACAATACCTAAATAAGAGGAGACATATACATATCACAAAATTGACCTTAAGGTTGTATCAATAAATGAAAATCTATACCAATGCAAAGTACTCATTCCTATATCCTATTCCCCTTTTTCTTTCTTTAAAAAGAAATTGTTTATTATCATTTATAATTAAGGCCATTTAAATGAAAACAAACATTTATAAACAATATTTGGGAATATGGGCGTCGTTTTTTCTAAACTGTTTTCTGCTGATTGGGGACAATGTTTATATACCATGGGGATCATGATAAAACATAGAAATCTGACCAAGTCCTTGTTTTCATAGTCTGTGAGGCTGTATCATCTCAGCTTTAGACTAATAACCATATTAGTCTGGAAGGAATTCATAGCTTTTTATTTTTTGAGGAAATATAAGTAAAACCTTTATTTCTAAGTAGCCTGTCCTTAGACTTAAATTTTGAAGTCAAAGCATTTTTAAAATGTATAAGTTGGATTAATTTAGTAGCATTTAAAATCAAATGTATTTTAGCAGTAGTAATTCTTTCCTTGGCAATCAAACAATTTAAAGACAACAGTAATTTAGTATCCAGATTCTCTGTGTATTTTTCATCTCATGGTGGCTTTTTTATTATTTTATTTTTACTTTCTTTTGTTTTTTTTTTCTTTTTTGAGACAGGGTTTCTCTGTGGAAATCTGTCTGCCTCTGCTTCCTTCAGCAAATCTTACCGGCGTTGGCCACTATAACTGGCTACTCTATTTCCTCCTGTTATTTTTTTTTCTCATAAATGTAGTGTAAACCTTTAGAGGTTTTTCTTTATCTGGATCTGTCTTTATCATCTCAGAAGTGCTGAGTCTAAACTCCAGAAGCGCCAGGACGGTGCAAGCATATGGAAGCTGCTCCGATGCCTCTTGGCGGCCCAACAGGGCAGGCTGTGGCGGCAGGTTTACCTCTTTCTCTGGGAACCTTGAGGCCTGGGGTGATCCCACCGCTGCCACCATTCTGTTACAATAAATCTTTCCACCAAAGCCACGGAGCCCCACCGCCACATGTGAGCTTTATGCCAGCCGCCCGCCCGAGTTAGGCCCAAATGAAAACACAGAAACTTGTACTAGGTTCAAAGCTGCTTGGCCAATGACTAGGATTCCTCATCTGCTAGCTCAGTCTTAACTATCATAAATCTATATATTGTATAAGACTTATCTTATCGGACGTCTTATTGGCGTCCCTCCTTGCTGGTGGATCACATTGTGCCGCTGGAGGAGGAAGGGGATAAAGGGAACCTTCCTGTTTCTCCTTTGCTTAAATATGAGTCTCCTTGCTATGTCACTTCCTGCCTGGATCAGCACTTCCCTACTACATTTCCCCAAATCCTCTTTGACTCCTAGTCCTGCCTAACTTGCCATTTCATTGGCCAAATAGTATTTTATTTAACAATCAATAAGATAAACATACACAGTACATTCCCCAGCAGCACCCACAGCTTCTTCCGGAAATTGCACACACTGCCCAGCATCACTGGCCTGTGCTCAGACTCTCCTGGCTAGGTGGTCATTGTTGCCAAAAGTTGGCCATCCATTTCATTCCCTCCTTGGTGCCATCCTCTCTCCTCCTCGGCTGCCCGGCCTGGTCTCTGCTCCTTTTTGGTTTTCTTTAGACATGGCTTTCTTCTTGAGCTGTGCTGCAGGCACGATTCAGAGACTGGGACCGGTCAGAATAAGTTTCTGCCCCCGAACCCTAGAATGGGCCTCAGAGGCACCACCCAAATCTCCATTAGCAACCTGGTGGTGTGTTCCTAAGCAGGAATGGAGCTTGAGCCAGGTGATGGCTCAGGGTAAAATAGAGGAGAAGCAGCCAGAGTAGGGTGTGCACTGAAGGGTGTACGAAATAGGCCACGCAGTCCTGTGGGTGCCATCCAGACCATGTCTCACTGCCCCTCCTGCCCTGACAAGCCTCCTCTCTTCTGTAGTACAGGGCACCCATGCAGGCACTATACTCCTGCCATGCTCACCTTTCCTTAAACCGGGAGAAAACCCCCAGAGTAAAAAAAAAAGTCCCTTGCCCTGCTCTGCCCTGCCCTGTATCATCTCAGCTGTTAGAAGACTTAGACAAGGCTCTGCAATTAACAGGGGTCTGTCTCAAGTCCTAGAGCTTGTGTTTGTGTCTGGGTGTATTCTTTGTGTGTTCCTTGAACAGGAAGCTAGTTCTTTGATAGCCCATATTCATTACCAGACACTGCTGGGTGTGTAACTGTTATGGAGGTCAGCTCAGGGTTGAAGTAGATGGACAGGTTGGCATGGAGAGGCAGACTTTCATTTAGCAGACAGACTCCATCTTTCTGCTCCTGCTCTGATTGGCACAGTGTCTAATGTGTTCCTGTGTGTGTGTGTGTGTGTGTGTGTGTGTGTGTGTGTGTGTGTGTGTGTGTGTGCGTGTGTGTACTCCTGGCTTAGCGGAAGAATGCATTGTGTGGAAACCATAGGTAAGTTGGCAGGAGAGCCCCACCTGGCACATCTATGAATTTAGAGCTCCCCACACTTGTCCACCCGAAAACTTCAGGGAGGTCTTTTGGATCCTCAGTGCAGATGCCTCTAGGAGGGATTTTAGAGAGGGAGAGATGCCAGAGACTAGACAGGTTTGTCTCTAGGAGGCAGGTGGATTGGGTTCTTCTAGGAGCGATGTCTAGGAAAGATGTCACCAGTGTGAAGGTGTGGCCCTTTAGTCTCTTGGTGTTCCTAGGAGGACGGCTCTCTGTTGGGTAGTGAAAAGCATTTCCCAGCTGCATATGGTATATCATCTGTATCCAGACAGGCCTAGGTGCCCTGGATGCCATGAATGGGGCTGTCTTTAGGAGACTGGGATAGAGCGAGGCACACGAGTGTATGAGGTAGAAGTAGAGCTGGACCAATACATGATAGAGACATAGAGAATGAGATGGGGCAGAAGGGGCTCACAATCTATGTGAGAGGGTTTGCATTTTACTTATTTATTTATTTATTTATTTATTTATTTATTTATTTTGTGGGATGCGATTTTTGCATGCAAGATGGTGGCCGAACCCATTTTGTCTATGGACTCTTGTGTCTGTTCCCTGGGTCTCGGTCCCTGATGGGAAAGGATGAGGGCCCCTGGAGGGTTCCCTGTTAGGACATCTGGAGTTTGGTTTGAGGATTTGCTAGGAATTTGGTCCCTGACTGGGTGTGTTCTGCAGGCATCCTGGTATCATATGTGAGAACTGCTCATTTTCTCTGGATGTCTAGTTTACCAGACCTGGGACAACTTGAATCTCTTCAGACTGCTGTTAGTACCGTAAGTGTCTAGGCCCGGGCAAGTGTAGGTGTCTTTCCACCGAGGATCCAGAAATTTCCTTGTCTGAGGGACACTTGGGGACTTCGGGGAAAGTCAAGAAGAGTTTCCCAGGGGTGCCTGGTGGTGGGTGGTGGTGAAGGGCTGTGGAGAGGAGATGGAATGTGACAGAGCCAGAGGTAGCTCAGAAGGGTTGCTAGGAGATGGCTAGGGTGGGGACCCGCTCCCAGGACCGGGTTGGCAACCGGGCGGTTGGCAAGGAATGTTCCTTCTTTTGATGTGTCCTTGTCCCCTGATCAGGGTCCTGTGCAACCTGTCTTCTGGGACGAGGTCTGGATGTCCAAGGCCCATCAGGGGTACCCCAGGTGGAGACCATGAAGGACAGCATCCAGCAGAACACAGATGGCAGGACTCCGTGGGCAAGAAGACCAAGTGTTCCTGTGGACGTTTTCCTTTCACTTGGGAACATAAGACCCATGGGACGATTGTCCCAAGACACTGAATCCCACTCAAGTACATACAGAGGTCTGCCATTCAAATTGTGTCAATCCGGAGCTGCCTTCTGCCACATAGGAAGCCAGAGCTAGGCTTAGGGCCTCATTGAGGTGAGTAGCTGTCACCCCTGTGTCTTATGCCCACCTGTGTCTTCTGCCCACCGTGTGCCCTGACCTCTGGGATACCACCACTCCGATGCCCTACCAGCCCGGGGTTGCATGGCAGCCATCATCCGGAAGCTTGTTTTGGTGCAAGGTGCTAGGTTCCAGCAGACCCAAGGTCTGCCAGGCTGCTGGAGTGGTCACCAGGGTGGCCAGTGTCAAGTAGTTAGCTGCTGGGACTCAGAGGGCTGTGGTGGTGTCAGGGAGAGGGTGGGGTAGGGGTAGGGGCGGCCTTCAGAATACCCTGGCTGGACATCTAGGGGGCAGCAAACAGCCACCACCACCCAATCCCTGTCCCCAATGTCCTGAGTTTGGAACTGAGGCTGTTCCCCTGTGGCCCAGATAGGCATGTCCTTTCTGTTGGCTTCCCTTATGGTACCCTGCTCTTGTGGGGTCTCATGGGTTGGCAAGTGCACACAGCACAGTGTCCCTTGGCAGTCCAGTGGAGGAGCCCAAGAGGTCCCACACAATTCCACCCCCCACCTGGCAGTCTCCACACCCACTAGGATCCATCCCTTGCAGCAGGCTAGATGGGTACCCAATTATTGCCTGTGTTGGCCTAGATGGTTATTTTACAGCCTTCTCGAAGCTTGGTGCTAGCCTTTTGGCTTTTGTTGGTTTGGAGCGGTTTTTTTTTTTTTTTTTTTTTTTTTTTTTGCTTCCAGAGAGCAGAGGGAGTGCACCCGTTTCCCTTGACAGTTGGCATTCGAAGTTCTCTACCACCATCAAGCATAATGCATTTGCAAATCCCTCCAGCAGGTCACCGTGCTTCACTGGACATGGCGGCCGGCTGCCTAGGGAGAGGCTCTGTGTGCTGGCCACACAGGTCCCACGCGGGTCTCCTGCAGCCTCCTTGGCCCAGGAAAGGGCTGGGAGAAAGCACATCCCAGGTGACCTGCACTAGGCGACAGTGGCTCATTCAGCTTGATGGGTTAGAGGAAGCTCAGCCTTTAGGGTCCTGAGACCACCATGTCCGGCAGGATCAGGGACATCACTGCCATGGAATCTGCATCCCGGGTTGCATCTGGCTTGATGTGGGGGCCTGTCCAGATCGCATGCCCACAGCCTGTGCACAGGGACACGCAGAGACACTCTAGATTTTGCCTGAGCCTCCCCAGCAGCACCCACAGCTCCTTTCTGGAAACTGCACACACTGCTCAGCATCTCTGGCCTGTGCTCAGGCTCTCCGGGACAGGTGGCCATTGTGGCCAAATGTCTGCCCTCCATTTCATTCCCTCCTTGGTGCCATCCTCTCTCTTTCTTGGGTGCCCGGCCTTGTCTTTGGCTCTTTTTCGGTTTCTTTTAGACATGACTTTCTTCATGAGCCATGTTGCAGGCATAATTCAGAGACTGGGACCTTTCTGAATAAGTTTCTGCTCACGACCCTAGTAGGGCCTGGGAGGCACCACCCTCATCGCCATTAGCAACCAGGTGGTGAGTTCCTAAGCGGGCACGGAGATCGAGCCAGTGTGATGGCTCAGGCTGAATCCGAGGAGAAACATCCAGAGTAGGGAGTGCACTGAAGGCTGTCCACACAGGCCCGTGGGTACCATCAGGACCAGGTTTCACTGGCCCTCCTCCCCGGACAGGCCTCCTCTCTTCCGTGGTGCGGAGCACCCATGCAGACACCATATTTCTGCCTTGCTCACCTTGCCTTAAACTGGGAGAGAACCCCCCAGTGTGAAAAAAGCCCCTTGCCCTGCTCGGCACTGTCCTGTATCATCTCAGGTGTTAGACTACTTAAACAAGGCTAGGAAATTAACAGGGCTCTGTCTGACCTCCTAGAGCTTGTGTTTGTGTCTGGGTTCATTTTCTGTGTATTCCCTGTACAGGAAGCTAGTTCTGGGAGAGCCCATATTCATTTTCAGATACTGCTGGGTATGTGACTGTTATGGTGCTTTTTAGCATATGGATTGAAATATTTCCATTTTTCCCAGGGATTTCAGAATCAAAGGGTCCTCCCGGTCTCCTCCATATACATGTAGGCCTCAAACTCATCCCTCTAATGGAGGGCCCTAGATCTTTACCCTCTAACCATGGCCACATGCAAAACACGTTTGACCACCGGACTTCAACTTGCTCTGCTTTGAGTTGACAACCTGAACATTAGGGCCTCTCTCCTTCATTCTTGTCACGAAAATGAAGAGGTTCCATCCTTCATGCACACACCAATGTAGCTGATGACAAGCGTCAAGAGGACTGAGAGCCTGAGAGTCCCGATCATAACTGATGAGCAATGCTCAGATTGCTGCCAGGCCTGCCACTGTGTGCCTGAAGATGGGAATCTTCCATCTGTGATGAAGTCTTTCCTCTACTGCACAAGGTAGGCTGGGCCACTCCCTCCTGCCTAAGTCATTTTGTCTTTGCTACTCTAAGTCTGCTTCACCTTCCACCACTAAACACCATCCATTTCTGTCCATTACACATCAATTTACTCTATAACTAAGAGGGCCTAATATGGAACCTGCATTACTGAGGGGACCAGAGGGCATCTCTACATGCCCAAGGCCTCAAGCATTTCCACTTCCAGTCAAAGGACCCAAAAAACTTTCCATTTCTGACCAAGGAGTCAATCATTCCCTTTGTGAGGAAGGAAGGCTCACCTCCCACTTCTGAAATAGGTCTTACCTCCAGCACCTCATCTGAAAGGGACATTGGAACTAATCCTCTTGTCCCTGGGCCCTCAAATTCCCACATCTGGAAAAGGTGTCTGAAAATGTCTGTCCTTTGTAAATTTATTTTTTAGTGCAATCGTGTCTCATTTTACACTCCATTCCCACTTTCCCCTCCCTCCCCTCCTCCTGCTTCCCTCTCCTCCCCCACCCACCACATGTCTTTCTTTCATAGAGGGGATTCAGAGCCTCTTGCTCTGCCTGTATCTTTCTCCCAATGCCCAAGTTGACCTGAAAATGTCCTCTTTTGACCAAGGGGGACTAAGACCTACCAATTTTGTAAGGGGGCATTGATCTTGTTCTACTGACTCTGTATGCCTGCTGTACTACCAACTCTCTAGGATTGCTTCCAACTCTCTATCTGCTATGAATAATGTACAATATTGCCCCTATGAACACAGTTGTCTTGAGCTCATCTCGTGTGACCAAAGCTTCTTAGACTAAGGATAATCATCCAACTTGTTGGGAGATATGCAATGATAGCTGTCCAGACTTTCACACAGGTGGATATTCTAAATACTGAAAAAGTGTTGGAAGCCTATCACACAGTATTGGAACTTCCTCTGCTCCTTAAGGTATTCAAACTCCTCCTCTGGCCAAGAGGGCTGCAGAATTTCCTGTCCCATTAAGTAAGGTGTCTATACTAACATCCTCATCCAAATGGCCTCTGGTTTTGCCTTCTGACCTAGCAGGAGTGGGACATTCCCACTCTCTTCAAAGGGACATCACTTTTACATCACATGGACAAAAAAGCCTTGTCATTCCCCTGCTCATAAATATAACATTACTCCTTATGTTTTGAGGTCTCAGAGCTCAAGGGTAGCCAGGAGAGGCTGGAATGCCCATCATCACTCTTCAGGGCAATCATCAGAACTTCAGAAATGGAGCAATCCCAACCTGAGTCCCCAGACCTGCATCCCTGAACACCAACCTATAAGGCTGACAAAGCACAGACACTAGCCAGTCTCTTGGAACAATTTCAGATTACTGTATATCCTCCTAGAGTTGTCACACATGATATGATTACTTTGTTGTTGTTGTTGTTGTTCCCTTCCTGGTGTTGTTTTCTTTTAAGTTTAGAAGAGGACATCTTGATCGTTTATTGTTTTGGTAATCATCTGCTGGCATTGTCAGTCAGCAACCAAATGATTAAATTCTTCCCATCTTCTACTGTCTTTGGAAATCACAGTGTATGCTTATCCTCCACCCTTTTGTTTCAAAGACATTCCTCTATGTAATTCAGTTTTACAAATGGAATCATTTTAACCAGTACTCATAAGACTAAATATTTTATGTGCTAAAGTGTTTCCAACTCACCCCCCATCCCATACCTATCACTGGCATTTCCCTAACACCAATCTCCCCAGGGCTAGTTATAGGCAAGTCTGGACTCACACACTGAAATCATTCAAATTAGCCAATCGTTAATGTTTCTCAGAGTGGCCAACTTCTCTCTTAGGACCTAGGAACTATTGTTGTGCGCTATTTCTGAACTCGTAAATCACAAGAGAACTGTTTATTTTATTGTTGTTTAAAGAGCTAATCCCATTAGCTCAGGCCTTTCATCCATTCACCTTGGTGGATGGCTGAAGATAGACCCAAGGGAACCACGAGGCAGGGAATATATTGGGTAGCAAAAGGGGAGTGTCAAGGGGAATGCAACAGTCTCAGGATTGGTGCACTTCCGGGCTTGGACGACCTGTTCTGTATTGATTGGTCAACTGGTTGTTATGGCCTATAGGCCCTACCAGGGGGTTGCTATGCTCTGCATGCCACTGTTGTGCACTTGTACTGTAGAACACACCCAGAGCCTAAAAGCACAGCCCTGCCAGCTAACGTCTGATTGGTTTTTTGCCAAGAAGAGTGTATCTGACCTCTAGTGACTAGGTCAGAAAAGGCAAAGGCAGGCAAGCACATGTTAGTCTGTGATGGCTGCTAAATCAGGCCACTGGTTCCTTCACTATATACTGTAATCTCAGGAATCCCTATAGTAGAATCTGATGTCCTCTTCTGGAGTGCAAGAATTTATGCAGAGCACTCACACATAAAATATAAATAAAAATTAAAACAAAAAGAATCGCAATCTTGGGGCTGGAGAGATGTCTCAGTGGGTAAGAGTACTGCCTGCCCTTCCAGAGGGACCAGATTCAATTCCCAGCACACTCGTGGCAGCTCACAGCTGTCTGCAATTCACCTCCAAGGAAACCAACACTCCTACACAGACATGCATTCGGGCAATACACAAATACACATGAAATAAAAATAAAATTTAAAAAGAATTGGCACCTCCTGATCTATGGACCTCACTGTACCCCCAAATAACAGAGTGACTGCCTTAAAGCAGAGTTTGTGCCCTTAATTTTGGCAGTTTACAGATGGAGGCAGGATAATCAGGATTTTGATATCATCTTAGACTCTCTAAAGAGCATGAGAGACCCTGTCTTAGAAGGAAACAACAGACAACCCAACAAAAGTGGCCTTTTCTATTGTTGGGAGGCTTGGATTAGAACCCAGAACCTTACACATAATAAGCATACTTCCTACATTGACTGGCTTTCTTTCTTTTATTTGCATTGGCGCTTTGCATGCATGTATGTATGCCTGAGGGTGTCAGATTTTGGAGTTACAGACAGTTGTGAGCTGCCATGTGGGCACTGGGAATTAAACCCAAAGAGCACTCAGTGCACATAACCACTGAGCTATATCTCCAGCCCCTTGGCTATTTTTTCAAAGGCACTTCTGCACCTTCTAGGCTGACTTCTTTTAATTCAATAAAATCATGAGACAAATGAAAGGACAAGAATGAAGTCCTATTACTTCTGTAGTTCTGGCCTATCCAACTGACCAGGCTGAAATTTTAACATTACTCCCTTCTGATCAAGGCATAGAGGCATGCATTCAGACCTAATAGACAAATACTGGTATCATTTGTTTACTTTTGAATAGCAGTGCTTGGGTGACACCCAGGGCCTCATGTATGCTATGCAAATACTTGAGCTACTCCCATTAGCCCAAGTGGCTCTTGAGATGTTTTTGTGTGTTTCCTTTTGGTTTGAGACTGTATCTCGCTATAAGCATAGATAGGTTTCAGCTACATCTGCCTTCTGAGTGCTGGGTCATGGATGTGGGTCATCAGGTCTGCCTCACATAGACTTATCAAAAATATATTAGTTAAGAACTTAAAACATCTAGACAGTTACTTCCTGACAAACAGAGCACGAATGGATGGACAGATGATTTAGACCAAACACCACCAAAGTAAATGAGCTGAGGTCTGCTTCTGCAAACAAAACAAAATTCCCCACAAACAACTCAAAATCCCATGCAGGACACCCAGGAAAAAGACCAACAGCCCTTTTCAGGGCAGAGGTAGAATAAGGATCTCTCACCATGCAACAAAGATGTTAATATAGGTCAGGGGTGGTCACACAGTGACAGATGTCATATTTGTATGGGTAAGGGCCACATTCCAGCCTTTCTGGAAACTGATTGGTCCACTTATGAATGCAGAATACAAATTGGGTAGGTGTATGCCAGAAACACTAGGGTCAAAGCAAGATGCTTGTCCTCCACGCAGTTGCACTGTGTTATTCCTGTGTTATGACTGACTACAAATGCCGGTTTGGTGTGCACTGAAGTGCCAAGATTTGGTCAGTGTGTGTGTGTGTGTGTGTGTGTGTGTGTGTGTGTGTGTGTGTGTGTGTGTGAACCTATGGAAAAGATTCTATGAAGGTGAATAGTTTGTTGGAAATTCTGGTGCTTATGGAGTATAGGAATGCTGCAAATCCAGAGACAAATTATCTGGGACTAACTTTACCTGATTAAGAGCCACCTATTGCCCGTCTCTCCATCTGAACCAACATCCCTGTGACTATCAAGATTATTACCTTCTACCATCCCAAAGGCCAAGAAAGTCATTAAATGACCATTGAGTCTACAGTAGAGATTACCCAGCTTGCTTCATTCCCCTTCCTGGATGTTCCCAGCATTTGAATTGTTGAGAGACAGAGGGGTGGGGTGGGGAGAGAGAAACTCCTGGGATTGGTGGGATATCCCTTTAGAAATTCATTGATAATAGTTATGTTACAAACAGAGAATTCTTTTTCTATGTCCTATCTTTAGTCAATACTTTCTAGTGTGCTAACAAGCACATATTCATAATCCTAAATGTCTATTGCCTCCAAAATGTTTTCAAAAATGTAATTCAGTATTCAAGTCTATCATTGTGTTTTATCATTCCTTGTGTTTACTAACTTAAATTTTATTTGCCAGGCTGTGGTGGCACATACCTATAATCCCAGCACTTGGGAAGTAGAGGCAGACAGATCTCTGAGACTGAGGCCAGTATAGACTACAGAGTGGGTTACAGGACAATCAAGTCTACATAGTGATACCCTGTCTTGCAAAACGAAAAACCCTGGAGAGATGACTCACTAGTTAAGAGTATCAGCTACTCTTCCAGAGGTCCTGAGTTGAATTCCCAGCAACCAGATGGTGGGTTACAACCATCTGTTGTGAAATCTTGTGCTCTCTTCTGGTGTGCTGGCATACAAGCAGTCATAACATTATATGCATAATGAATAAATAAAAGTAAATTTAAGCAGGGCGTTGATGGCACACACCTTTAATCCCAGCACTAGGGAGGCAGAGGCAAGCAGATCTCTGTGATTTCTAAGCCAGCCTGGTCTCCAGAGTGAGTGCCAGGATAGGTTGCAAAGCTACACAGAGAAACCCTGTCTACAAAAACCAAAAAAAAAAAAAAGTAAATTTAAAAAGAAAGATACATTTCTTTTGAATAAAGAAAATCAGAAAGAGATAAGAGGCAGAGAATGTTAGAGTTAAGTAGTGTTAATCCCACAGATGGGAGGAAAAAGACCAAGTCATCATTGCCAAATTAATTCAAGCAAGCAATTAATTAAAAATACCTTTTTTATTCTTGTACACAAGCTGCCTTCCCTTAACTCTGAGTTCAAGATGTCAACGTTCTACATGATAAAGATAAAGTTTTGTAGTTAGGGGTGGGTGCTTTGTAAAGTGGTATTTTGTTGACAAGTAGGTGGAGTCACAGGAGCAGATCTACGCATAACAAGTTAATCATAGCAATCCCCTGAAAGAAAGGCATAGTTGTGATATGGGCATAATAAGGTAGTTATAACAATAGGTAGTCGTAACACCCATTAAAACAACGTCATGGTTGTCCTTTCCTGGAAAAAGAAGTACAGAACCATGTGTAGTTAAGGTTACAGGTGAGACCTAGTCTGGAGAAACAAAGGTTTAATCGTAAGTAGGAATGAGAATGGTTTGTCTTTATGATAAGATGGATTTTAAGCCTAAGATGGAGGAAGGCTAGTTCATCAGTAGTCCAAGCTAGCCTCAAACTCACTATGTAGTCGAGGATGTTCAGGAATTTCTGATCTTCCTATCTCTACCCCACCCCAGTGCTGGGCATCTAGTCGAGCATCACCATGATTTATTTTTGCAGTGCTGGGAATTGGACCAGGACTTCCTGGATATTTGGTGAGCACTTTGTCAAACGAACTATCTCTCCAGCAAAAGCTGTTTTCGCATTGACAAAGGAGAATCCAGCTAGGACACTGTACTCAATTACAACTCCTAGCCAGCCATAAACTGCTGTGGACCAATCTTTGTTAACTGTAAATATGTATTGCTCCCATCGTTAATTAACAGCTGATTGCCCAATTGCTAGGTAGGACTTTGGCAGCAGAGAAACCCTGGGAGAAAGAAGGGCAGGGTCTGATATTTGCCTGCCAGACAGAGAAGGAGAGGGACGTGTATAAAATGAGGGAACAAGTCACCAGCCATGTAGCAGCACATAGATTAGTAGAAATGGATTAATTTGAATTATTAGAGCTGGATAAAGCAGGGCAATGGTGATGCACGCCTTCAATCCCAGCAATCAGGTTGAAGAGGCAGGCAGATCTTCTTTGTGAGTTCAAGGTCAGCATGGTCTACCATGCTGGTTCTGGGACAGAGTCCAAAGTTACAGAAAAAGCCTGTCACAGTTACTCAAAATCAGCGTTTTACCCTTTCTTTCTACTCAACACATACCATTACAAACTGTCTTTCTTGTACTCAGTGTACACTAGGTGGGAATCAGGTTTCAATGTTTCAATGAGAATTCTTAGCAGTTGATGCTTTTATTCTAATTGCATCAGACTTATTGTACACTGCCCTTCCTTGGTTGTGGAGATTGATCTGTGACTTGCAAAATTCTCTCCTTGGTCATGCCCATTGTTGTTTGCAAGGCCAGGCTTGAGGGAGGAGGTTTTTTAATTCACAAGCTCAGGCTACAGTGTGAGTCCTTGTTTCAGAAACAACAAAGTGGAAACATGGTGTGGACTAAGCATTAACTGAAACATTCATCGGTCAATGGACATGTGGGCTGTCCCACACTTGGGGTCATATGAAAATGGCATCAAGTACATTCATGGAAGGAGTTGTTAGTAGACTGGGCTGCTTTCAACCAGATGGGAGTGGCTCTATTTGAGGGGAGGTAGAGGACAAACAAAACAGAGGAAATCAGGGTATGGGCTATAGTAGGGGAAGGTAGCATGACAAATAAAATAAAGCACATCTATGAAAGTGTTATTTCATTAATAATGAAAACAATATTTTGTCTGCTAATTCAAAGAGTTAACACTAGGTGGCAGTAGCACATGTCTTTACTTCAGTACTAGGGCAGAGACAGCGAGACCTCTGAGTTTGAGCCAGTCTGATCTACAGAGCAAGTTCCAGAACAGCCAGGGCTTTACAGAGAAATGCTGACTCTTAAAACAAAACCAAAAACGAACAAACAAAAAATTAACAAGGACAGAACACATGTAAAAAGGAATATCTGTTTGGATTTAGAAAAGGAATATCTGTTTTGGATTTAGAAAAGGAATATCTGTTTTGGATTTCTTAGCTTTGAGGGAGAACACAGAGGCTGTGACGATGGGAAGGGGAAATGAGGGTGATTTCACTGTGGAGGGTAATAATGGGGGTAAACTATAGGTTGGGAGAGCCAGCAGGAGATGAAGGGACAAACAATACTCTGGATGTTTGAAAAAGCCATAGGCAGATCTAATATTGACAAGCTTTTTTAAGCTTGGTGGCACATGCCTATAATTCCAGCACTTGAGAGGCAGAGGCACGAGGATCTCTATGAGTTCTAGGCCTAAACAGAGGAACCTGTCTCAAAAAAAAAATAAGAAAAATATACAAATGCAAAATGCATACACATAGTTTAATTGTAAATTTCCATCTTTCAGAATAATGCCCTTCCCTGGAAGCACAGTAAGACTCTTGGATTATCCCGACCTGCCTTGATGCCAGAGAACCTGGTAGTTTGAGCGATCCTTCTGGAGCCAAGGCCTCTGCCCTCCCTGAGTGTGTGAGCATGCTCCTAGGAGCATTGGACCTTGGAGCACATTGGGACCCCTCGGGCTTGTGGGGGATGCACCACGTGGGTTGGCCTTGTTCATGAGTTTAGGACCCTTGAGTTTTATGTACTTGGCAGCATCTGGGCACCCTTGGGGGAAGGGCCTCCTGGGGGACCCGTAATCTCTTCCCTGGACCACAGGACCTGCTGGAGTTCAGAGAGAGGTCAGGGTTGGCCTACTTTCCACCTAGGCCCAGCCAGTGAGGGGCAGGTACTGTGGTGTTTTGAGGTAACAAATAGCTCATGTATGGCTGCCCTGTGCATGACTTTGCGGGTTCCCCAAACTTCCTGGTAAGAACTTTATCTCTCATGGATGTCTCAGGGAACGAAAGCAGCCAAAAAAGCTGCATTTCTACGTATGCATTGGCAATTTCTCACAGTATTATAGGGCCATACACTTTTTTTCTTTTTCTTTTCTTTTTTTCCTTTTTGTTTTATGGGACAGAGTTTCTTTGTGTCACCCTGGTTCTCCTGGAGCTGGCTCTGTAGAGCAGGCTGCCTACCCCCCCCCGCCCCCCCCCCCCCGCCGAGAGATCCTCCTGTCTAAATCTCCTGAATTCTGGGATTAAGACATGCATCTCCCGTCAGTTACATTTTCCCTATTTTGGAGTCCAGACGCTTGAGTTTTGTGAACTTGAGAAGATATGAAATTATGGTTACGAGTATTTTACAGCACTGAGTGTGCCTACCAGGGACTTGCTCTTGCAACTAAAACCACTCTGCCATAGAATCACATCCTCCATGGGATAATAAAGGAATAATGCATCTAAATTTTAAATTTTTAAGGAAGAAATAATTTGATACCAATGTCTGTAGGGAGACACTGTAGCCCCGCCACCTAGTAGCCCAGACAGGTGTGCCAGGACACAGGTGTGAGGGCGTGGTGAGGGGAGGTCTAAAGGGAGGATTCTTAAGGGACAGGGGACACGTGGATACCCCCTTCTCCCTTCTCCTCTCTCTGGCCTGGCTGCCTTGCTGCCCCTGGCACGCTCTGGCTTGCGCTTGGCTGGTGTTTATCTGAATAAAGAAATCTTAGCCATACGGACTGCTGATCGATCTCTTCAAATGTCTATAATAATACATAGTATGCCTAAGTCGAGCAAGTCCTATTTAAAAATAGGTCAATGCCAACTATTTACAAATGACATTGTGGTATGTTTTTGTCAGTGTTCCAATGTATCTCTGTATTTCTTGTTAATCTTACTGAAGCAGAACACTACAAAGTAGTATTATTTAAAGCTTACAATTACTGCAAAGATAGATATACCTCCTAGTTTGTTTATCGTGATTAATTTTATGTTCCATATGTCCTTGTTTTTTTTACTCAAATGGTGGCATACTAACACATTCTCTATATTCAAGAATGATCAAAGAATGACCTAAGACAAAAAAGTCAATATAAAAGAAGTAAACTCTCCCTTTAATTTTGCATCCCTAAAAATTTTATGACCTAGTCAGTGAACCTTGACTGGGCCTAGAAATTTCAGGTACATGCCCATCTCTCTTTCTCAAGTTTGTATATACTCCAACCTGATTTGATAACCCTGTGTAGCTTTAGGTTCTTCTGCTCTATTTTTTTTTGTCTTTTTCAAACTAAGTCTCTCTTCCCCTACTTCCTCCAGCATTCAATCCCCAAATGATGAGATTACAGACCACTTCTAATACATTCAGTGCTATAGAATTATTTTTTAAGGTTAATTTACTTTTTTGTACTTTTTTATTAGTTGAAATTAGGAACAAGCTTGCCTCACATGTCAGTCCCTCCTCTTTCTCACTCCCCTCACCCCAAAACTTCCCTCAAACACCCACCTGCCCCCCACCCCATCCACCCTCCACTCCCCAGGCTGGGTAGGGCCCTCGACTGGAGCTCCCCAAAGTCCACCACATCATCCTGGGACGGGCCTAGGTCCTCCCCCATGTGTCCAGGCCGAGACATGGGATACGCTCTCAATGTCCCTTCTTATACCACGGAAAAATACTAATCCACTACCAGGGTGCAGAGGCCTCCTCATTGACATTCATGTTCAGGGGTCTGGGGTCCATGTGCTCCCCCTTGTTCAGGCTGTCTCTGTGCATTTCACCAGCCTGGTACCGACCCCTTTGATCTTCATTCCTCCCTCTCTGTGACTGGGTTCCAGAGTTCACTTCAGTGTATATCCGTGGGTGTCTGCCTCTCCTTCCGTCAGCCACTGGATGAGGGCTCTAGGATGGCATAAAAAGTAGATATCAGTCTCATTATAGGGGAAGGGCATTTAGGTTATCCTCTCCACCATTACCTAGATTGTCAGTTGGTGTCATCCTTATAGATCTCTGGAAATCTCCCTAGTGCCAGATCTCTCCTCAGATCTATAATGGCTCCCTCTGATATGGTATCTCTCATCCTGCTCTTCTCTATTCTTCTCCCTACTCAATATTTCTGCTCCTCCATTTCCTCCTCACCCTCCTCTTCTCCTCACATTCTGGCAGCTCCCTCTCCCCTACCCTCATGCTCCCAATTAGCTCAGGAGATCCTGCCCTTTCCCCTTCTCCGGGGTCCATTCATTTTCCCCTTAGAGTCTTTCTTCTTTCCTAGTTTCTTTGGTGAAGAGGACTGTAGGATGGTAATCCTTTGCTCTATGTCTAAAATTCATATATGAGTGAGTACATACCATGTTTGTCTTTTTGTGACTGGGTTACCTCACTCAGGATGGTTTCTTCTAGTTCCATCCATTTGCCTGCGAATTTCAAGATTCCATTGCTTTTTTCTGCTGAGTAGTACTCCATTGTATAAATGTACCACATTTTCTCTATCCATTCTTCAGTTGAGGGGCATCTAGGTTGTTTCCAGGTTCTGGCTATTACAAACAATGCTGCTATGAACATGGTTGAACATAATGTCCTTGTTGTATGAATGTGCATTATTTGGGTATATGCCCAAGAGAGGAATGGCTGGATCTTGAGGTAGATTGATTCCCATTTTTCTGAGCAACCACCATACTGATTTCCAAAGTGCACTCCCTCCAGCAATGGAGGAGTGTTCCTTTTTCTCCACATCCTCTCCAGCATAGGTTGTCATTGGTATTTTTGATTTTAGCCATTCTGACAGGTGTGAGGTGGTATCTCAGAGTTGTTTTGAGTTGCATTTCTCTGATGGCCAAGGATTTTGAGCACTTTCTTAAGTGTCTTTCAGGCATTTCATATTCCAATGTTGAGAATTCTCTATTTAGTTCTGCACCCCACTTTTTAATTTCATTGTTTGATGTTTTGGTGGCTAGCTTCTTGAGCTCCTTATATATTTTGGAAATCAGTCCTCTGTCAGATGTGGGGCTGGTGAAGATCTTTTCCCATTCTGTGGGTGGTCGTTTTGTCTTACTGACTGTGTCCTTTGCCTTACAGAAGCTTCTCAGTTTCAGGAGGTCCCATTTTTTCATTGCAGATCTCAATTTCTGTGCTACTGATGTAATGTTCAGGAAGCGGTCTCCTGTGCCAATTCATTCAAGGGTATCTGTCACTTTCTCTTCTAGAATATTCAGTGTGGCTGGATTTATGTTGAGATCTTTGATCCATTTTCACTTAAGTTTGTGCATGGTGACAGGTATGGATCTATCTGCAATCTTCTGCATGTCGGAATCCAGTTGTGCCAGCAACATTTGTTGAAGATGCGATGCTATCTTTCTTCCATTGTATAGATTTAGCATCTTTGTAAATAATAAGGTGTTTGTAGGTGTGTGGGTTAATATCAGGGTTTTCAATTCGATTCCATTGGTCTGTCTATTTTTGTGCCAATACCAAGCTGTTTTCAGAGCTATGGCTCTATAATAGAGCTTGAAGTCAGGGATGGTGATGCCTCCAGAAGACCCTTTATTGTACAGAGTTGTTTTGGCTATCCTGGATTTTTTGTTTTTCCATATAAAATTGAGTACTGTTCTTTCAAGATCTGTGAAGAATTGTGTTGGGATTTTGATGGGGATTGCGTTGAATCTGTAGATTATTTTTGGCAAGAGGGCCATTTTTACTATGTTGATTCTTCCTATCCAAGAGCATGGGTGATATTTCCATTTTCTGGTATCTTCTTTAACTTCTGTCTTTAAAGACTCAAAGTTCTTACTGTACAGGTCTTTCACTTTTTCTGGTTAGAGTTACCCCAAGATATTTTATGTTGCTTGTGGATATTGTGGAGGGTGATGTTTCTCTGATTTCGTTCTCATTTATCATCTGTATACAGTAGGGCTACTGTCTTTTTCAAACTACGTCTGTCTTCCCCAACTTCCTCCAGCATTCAACCTCCAAATGCCGAGATTACAGGCTTCTTCTAATAATTCAGTGCTATAGAATCATTTTTCAAGGTTAATTTACTTTTTAAACTTGTATGTAAGCATGTGATGATATGTGTGCCAAGTGTGTGTGATTGTAGAGCATGAAATATATACACATAAGCTGTATATAAGGTGTCAGAGGACAATTTTGGGAGTTAGTTCTCATTCTTAACTTTGTCTGAGACAAGGATTCACTTAATTCTGTCATTGCAATGCACACTCCAAAATAGTGGGCCTAAATTTTTTTACTTTGTTCTATTCTCATGTTTGATTTTATCTGCATAAACAAAGACAGGAATGACATAAAGGTGTTACTGTCCCTTGATATTTATATAGTTTGCATGGAATCTGAACTCAGATACCTGGCTTCATACTAGAAATTGCGTTTACCTGAGATCCCTGAACCTAGAAATCATCTCCACTGCCTGTGAAATAACATGTGTTTATATATGTTGAAACTATATTACATACAATCTCATACCTTAGAACATCATAGTAATTTATATCTCTTATGTGGAGTGAAATAATGGGGAGTGCAAAAGAACTTTGATATGCATTATTTCAAATACACTACCTACTATATTCATGGGATTCATGTATGTAAGTGATATATATGTAGATAGATAGATAGATATAGATATATATATATAGATATAGATATAGATATTAAAAGACTCATATATAGAGAGAGTAAAATAGTCTCAGAAACATAGATGTACATTTTCCAAGAAAATCCAGGCACTCAAGGCTGGATGTGAGTATATGTGGGAACTTTGTTCAGTAAAACCTAACGCTGAAATCAAAAAAAGGCCCCAAACTTTTGTTTCACAGGGCACAGCAGCAACCAGGTTGGAGATGAGGCCCTTGGAGACTCACAGTGCTAATAGAATCACATAGAATGAAAGCTCTGATGTACAGTGAAAACCATTTCCCAACATCATCTGGTGTGTCATCTGGATCCAGACAGAGATGGCGGAACCTCACAAAGGTTGCTAAGAGAAGGCTAAGGTGGGGCCCGCTCCCAGGAACCTGGTAGGCAACTGGGCAGTTGGAAGGGAATGTTCCTTCTTTTGATGTGTCCTTGTTCCCAGGTCAGGGTCCTGGGCAGGCTGTTTCCTGGGACCAGATCTGGATTTCCCGGACCCTAAGGGTTCCCATGGTGGGGACCATAAAGGACAGCATCCACCTGAACCCAGATGGTGGCACTCTGTGGGAAAGAAGACCAAAGGATCCTGTGTCCATTCTCCTTTCTCTTGGGAACCGCAGACCCACGGGAACATTGTCCCGCGAGACTGGACCCGAGACTGGATCCCACACGACTGCACACATCTGCCTGACCTTTGACTTGTGTCCCACCCGGATCGGCCTTCTGCCACATGGGAAGTCAGTGCTGGGCCTAGGGCCACATTGAGATGGGTGGCCATCACCCCTGTGTCATCTGCCCACTTTTCCCATGTGCCCTGAACTCAGACACTACCACCCCGATGCCCTGCCATCCCGGGGTTGGCTGGGAGCCGTGACCTGTAAGCTTGGTTTTGCCCAAGGTGCTAGTTGCCAGCAGATCCAAGGTCGCCCAAGCTGCTGGAGTGGTCACTTCTGTGGCCAGGGTCAGGTAGATATCTGCTGGAATTCAGAGGGTTGTTGTGGTGTCTGGGAGGCAGGGTAGGAGTAGGGGTAGGGGCGGCCTGCAGAATACTCTGGCTGGACAGCTTAGAGGGCGACACACAGCCACCACCACTCAAACTCTGTTCCAAATGCAGTGAGTTTGGTTCTGAGTCTCCACCCTTGTGGCCCAGATCCTCATGCCTTTTCTGTAGGCTTCCCTTATGGTTCCATGCTCGCCAGCGTGCCACCGCTGTGCCCTTACATGGAGAGTTCATGGGGTTGGCAGGTGCCCACAGCACAGTGTCTCGGGGCAGTCAATTGCAGGAGCCCGTGAGGTCCCTGAGCACCATTTCCCCAGCCCACCTGGCAGTCTCCAGACCCACTGGGATCCATCCCTTGCAGCAGTCTAGGTGGGGACCCATCTGTGGCTAGTGTTGGCCTAGATGGTTGTTTGGCAGCCATCTTGCAGCTTAGTGATAGCCCCTTGGCTTTTGTTGGTTTTTGGCAGTTTTTTTTTCTCTCCAAAGGGCAGGGGGAGTGCACCCATTTCCCATAGCAGTTGGCATTCGCAGTGTGCTACTGCCATCAAGTTTGTGGATCCAGCCAACAGGTCAGCATGCTTCTCTGGACATGGCGGCTGGCTCCCTAGGGAGAGGCTCTCCCTGCTGGCCCTGCAGGACCCACGCGGGTCTCCTGCAGCCTCCTTGACCCAGGAAAGGGCTGTGAGAAAGCAGGGCCCAGGTGACCTGCACTAGGCTATGTAGGGAGTAACCCTAGCCCCGCCCAATAGTCCTGGGGCAGGTACCAGGTGGACCTGGGGACTCGCCCATAAGGGCGGGGTGAAGGAAAGCCGGCATGACGTAAGGGGGGCTTCTTAAAAGGCTGCACGTGGGGACCGCGCGCTCTCTTTGTTCTGGCTGCGCTGGCTGGGTTCTTAACCTAGCTCTGGCCTGTGTTTCACCCGGCTGTGCTTGGAATAAAGAGACTTTAATCCAATAAGGCTACAGGAGCTCGCTCGGCTTTTTGGGTTAGAGGAAGCTCAGCCTCAAGGGTCCTGAGACAGCCTTGCCTGGCAGGATCATGGGACATCGCTGCCAGGGATTATGCACCCAGTGCTGCATCTGGGTTCATGTTGGGACCTGTCCAGATCGCAAGCCCACAGCCTGTGAACAAGGCCACCCAGAGACACCCCTTGCTTTTGCGTAAGCCTCCCCAGCAGCACCCACTGTGGTTTCTGGAAACCGCACTCACTGCCCAGCATCTCTAGCCTGTGCTCAGGCTCTCCGGGACAGGTGGCCATTGTGGCCAAATGTCTGCCCTCCATTTCATTCCCTCTTCGGTGCCATCCTCTCTCCTCCTCCGCTGCCTGTCCTTGTCTCTGGCTCTTTTGGGGTTTCTTTTAGATATGGCTTTCTTCTTGAGCCTTGCTGCAGGCGCAGTACAGAGACTGGGACCTGTCAGAATAAGTTTCTGCCCCCGAACCATAGAAGTGTCATAGGAGGCACCACCCTCATCGCCATAAGCAACCCTTTGGTGTGTTCCTAAGCGGGCACGGAGCTCGAGACAGTGTGATGGCTCAGTGTGAATCCGGGGAGAAGCAGCCAGAGTAGGGTGTGCACTGAAGGGTGTCCAAAACAGGCCTCGCAGGACCGTGGGTACCAACCAGACCAGGTTTCACTGCCCTTCCTTCCCCGACAGGCCTCCTGTCTTCCGTGGTGCGGGGCACACATGCAGCCGCCGTGCTCCTGTCTAGTTCACACTGCCTTAAACCGGGAGAGAAGGCCCCAGGGTCAAAAAAAGGCCCCTTGTCCTGCGCTGCCCTGTCGTGTATCATCTCCGCTGTTAGAATACTGAGACAAGACTGAAATTAACAGGAGTCTGTCTGACCTCCTAGAATTTGTGGTTGTGTCTGGATTTTGTTCCCTGTGTGTTCCCTGGACAGGAAGCTAGTTCTGTAGAGCCCATGTTCATTTCCAGAAACTGCTGGGTGTGTAACTGTTACGGTGGTCAGCTCAGGGTTGAAGCAGATGGACAGGTTGCCATGGAGAGGCAGACTTTCATGGAGGTGAAGGGCTCCATCCTTCAGCTCCAGCTCAGATGGGCACAGTGTCTAATGTGGTCCCGTGTGTGTGTGTGTGTGTGTGTGTGTGTGTGTGTGTGTGTGTGTGTGTGAAGGGTGCATGAACCCCTGGCTTGGTGGATGATTACATTGTGTGGGAACCATAGGTAAGTTGGCAGTAGCGTCCATTGGGGTAGCCTGTCTGGCACATCTATGAATTTAGAGCTCCCCACACGTGTTCCCGATACCCCCATGGAACTCCTCTGGAGCTTCAGAGCCGATGCCTCCAGGAGGCTATGAGAGAAGGAGAGATGCCAGAGACTAGACAGGTTTGTCTCTAGGAGGCAGGTGGATTGGGTTCTTCTAGGAGCGATGTCTAGGAAAGATGTCACCAGTGTGAAGGTGTGGCCCTTTAGTCTCTTGGTGTTCCTAGGAGGACGGCTCTCTGTTGGGTAGTGAAAAGCATTTCCCAGCTGCTTATGGTATATCATCTGTATCCAGACAGGCCTAGGTGCCCTGGATGCCATGAATGGCACTGTCCTTAGGAGCCCAGGATACAGGGAGGCCCAAGAGAGGAGGAGGTAGTGGTAGAGCTGGAAAGATAGATACAGAGATAAGAGAGAATGAGATGGGTCAGGGGCCCCGAGAATCTGTGAGTGTAGATTTGCATTTTATTATTCATTCATTCATTCATTCATTCATTCATTCATTTTTGTGGGATGCTATTTATGCATGCAGGCAGCTGGGCCGACACCTTCTGTCTATGGACTATTGTTTCTGTTCCCTGGGTCTGGGCCCCTGATGGGAAAGGATGAGGGCTCCTGGAGGTTTCACTGTTAGGACATGTGGAGTTTGGTAGAAGGATCTGGTAGGAATTTGGTCCCTGAGGAAGGCAAGTGTGGGTGTGTGCTGCAGTCATTGTGGTGTGACAAGTGAGAATTGCTTATTTTCTCAGGGGGTCTAGGTTCCCTGTCCTGGGTCCACTGGAATCTCTTCAGAGAGCTGTTAGTACCGTAAGTGTCTAGGCCCGGGCAAGGGAAGGTGGCTGCCCACAGAGTATCCAGAAATTTCCTTGTCTGAGGGACACTTGGGGACTTCATGGAAAGTCAAGAATAGTTTCCCAGGGGTGCCTGGTGGTGGGTGGGGGTGAAGGGCTGTGGAGAGGAGATGGAATGTGACAGAGCCAGAGGTAGCTCAGAAGGGTTGCTAGGAGATGGCTAGGGTGGGTGGGGACCCGCTCCCAGGACCTGGTTGGCAACCGGGTGGTTGGCAGGGATTGTTCCTTCTTTTGATGTGTCCTTGTCCCCAGGGCATTGTCCTGTGTGGCCCGTCTCCTCTCCTGGGATGAGATCTGGATGTCCAGGGCCCCCTGGGTCCCCTGGTGGGGACCATGAAGGACAGCCTCTACCGGAACCCAGAGGCCGGCACTCCGTGGGCAAGAAAGAATACCAAGTGTTCCTGTGGCCCTTCTCCTGTCTCTTGGGAACAGCAGACCCACTGGACGATTGATTGTCCCACGAGACTGGAGTCCACACAGGTGCACGCAGCGGCCTGGCCTTTGCCTTGTGTCCATCCAGGAGCGACCTTCTGCCACATTGGAAGCTGGGCCTAGCGCCCAATTGAGGTGGGTGGCCGTCACCCCAGTGTCATCTGCCACCGTTCCCGTGTGCCCTGACCTCTGGGACACAACCCCCTCGATGCCCTACTAGTCTGGGGTTGGTTGGCAGCCTTGACCTGGAAGCTTGGTTTGGCGAAGGTGCTAGTTGCCAGCAGACCCAAGGTGGGCCAGGCAGTAGGAGTGGTCACCTGGTAGGCCAGGGTCAAGTAGGTAGCTGCTGGACCTCAGAGGGCTGTGGTGGTGTCAGGGAGAGGGTGGGGTAGAGGCCTTAAGAATTCTCAGGCTGGACAGATAGGGGGCGACACACAGCCACCACCACAAAATCCATGTCCCCAATATCCTGAGTTTGGATCTGAGGCTCCTTCACTGTGACCCAGAATAGCATGCCCTTTCTGTAGGCTTCCTTATGGCCCCATGCTCGCCAGCGTGTCTCCCCACCCCTGTGCCTTCACAGGGTTGGCGGGTGCCCAAGCACAGTGTCTGGGGGCAGTCCAGTGGAGGAGCGCCTGAGGTCCCTGACCACCATTTCCCCAGCCCACCCGGCAGTCTGTACACCCACTGGGATCCATCCCTTGCAGCAGGCTTAGATGGGGACACATCTGTGGCCAGTGTTGGGCAGCATCTTGCAGCTTGGTGCTGGCCGCTTGTTTTTTGTTGGGTTTTGGTTTTTTTTTTTTTTTTGCTTCCAAAGGGCATAGGGAGTGCACCTCTTTGCCGTGGCGGTTGGCACTCCGGGTGCTCTATTGCCATCAGCAGATGGCGTTTGCGGATCCCGCCAGCAGGTCCCCATGCTTCCCCGGACAGGGCAGGGGCCTGTCTATGGAGAGGCTCTCCCTGTGGGCCAATAGGAAACATGTCAGGATCCTGCAGCCTCCTTGGCCCAGGAGAGGGCTGGGAGAAAGCAGGGCTCAGGTGACCTGCATTAGGCAACAGAGGCTTGTTCTCTTTGCTGGGTTAGAAGAAGCTCACCCTCAAGGTTCCTGAGGTTCCATGTCTGGCAGGATCAGGGTACCTCCTACCAGAGATTCTGTGTCCCAGGCTGCATATGGCTTGATGTGGAGACCAACTGTCCAGATCTCACGCCCATAGCCTGTGCACAAGGCCACCCAGAGACCGCCTAGCTTTTGCCTGAGCCTCCCCAGCAGCACCCACAGCTCCCTTCTGGAAACCGCACACACTGCCCGGCATCTCTGGCCTGTGCTCAGGCTCTCCAGGCCAGGTGGTCATTGTAGCCAAATGTCTGCCCTCCATTTCATTCCCACCTTGGTGACATCCTCTCTCCTTCTCGGCTGCCAGACCTTGTCTCTGGCACTTTTGGGGTTTCTATTAGATATGTATTTCTTCTTGAGCCATGCTGCCGGTACAGTTGAGGGACTGGGACCTGTCAGAATAAGTTTCTGCCTCTAACCCTAGAAGGGGCCTAGGAGGCACGAGCAACCTGTTGGTGTGTTCTCAAGTGACCACAGAGCTCAAGCCAGTGTTATGACTCAGGGTGAATCCAAGGTGAAGCAGCCAGAGTAGGGTGTGCACTGAAGGGTGTCCAAAACAGTCCACACAGGCCCCGTGGGTACCATCCAGACCAGGTTTAACTGCCCCTCCTCTACTGACAGGCCTCCTGTCTTGTGTTGGGCGGGGGCCCCCTTGCAGCCTCCATACTCCTGCTTTGCTCACCTTGCCTTAAACCGGGAGAGAACCCCCAGGGTCAATAGAAGCCCCTTGCCCTGCTCTGCCCTGTCCTGTATCATCTGGGATGTTATTAGACTTAGACAAGGCTCTGCAATGAACAGGGGTCTGTCTGACCTCCTAGAACTTGTGTTTGTGTGTGGCTTTAGTCTGTCTGTGTTCCCTGTACAGGAAGCTAGTTCTGTGAGAGGCTTTAATCATTGCCAGAGACAGCGTGGTCAGCTCACGTTTGAAACAGATGGACAGGTTGCCATGGAGAGGCAGACTTTCATGGAGGCGAAGGGCTCCATCCTTCAGCTCCAGCTCAGATGGGCACAGTGTCTAATGTGGTCCTGTGTGTGTGTGTGTGTGTGTGTGTGTGTGTGTGTGTGTGTGTGAAGGGTGCATGAAGCCCTGGCTTGGTGGATGAGTACTTTGTGTTGGAACCATAGGTAAGTTGGCAGGAGCGTCCATTGGGGTAGCCTGGCTGGCACATCTATGAATTTAGAGCTCCCCACTCGTGTTCCCGATACCCCCATGGAACTCCTCTGGAGCTTCAGAGCCGATGCCTCCAGGAGGCTATGAGAGAAGGAGAGATGCCAGAGACTAGACAGGTTTGTCTCTAGGAGGCAGGGGGATTGGGTTCTTCTAGGAGCAATGTCTAGGAAAGATGTCACCAGTGTGAAGGTGTGGCCCTTTAGTCTCTTGGTGTTCCTAGGAGGACGGCTTTCTGTTGGGTAGTGAAAAGCATTTCCCAGCTGCATATGGTATATCATCTGTATCCAGATGGCCTTAGGTGCCCTGGATGCCATGAATGGGACTGTCCTTAGGAGCCCAGGATATAGGGAGGCCCAAGAGAGGAGGAGGTAGTGGTAGAGCTGGAAAGATAGATACAGAGATAAGAGAGAATGAGATGGGTCGGGGCCCTGAGAATCTGTGAGTGTAGATTTGCATTTTAGTATTTATTTATTTATTTATTTATTTATTCATTCATTCATTCATTCATTCATTCATTTATTTTTGTGGGATGCTATTTTTGCATGCAGGCAGCTGGGCCGACACATTCTGTCTATGGACTATTGTTTCTGTTCCCTGGGTCTGGGCCCCTGATGGGAAAGGATGAGGGCTCCTGGAGGTTTCACTGTTAGGACATGTGGAGTTTGGTAGAAGGATCTGGTAGGAATTTGGTCCCTGAGGAAGGCAAGTGTGGGTGTGTGCTGCAGTCATTGTGGTGTGACAAGTGAGAATTGCTGATTCTCTCAGGGTGTCTAGGTTCCCTGTCCTGGGTCCACTGGAATCTCTTCAGAGAGCTGTTAGTACCGTAAGTATCTAGGCCCGGGCAAGGGAAGGTGTCTGTCCACAGAGGATCCAGAAATTCCCATGTCTAAGGGACACTTGGGGACTTCGAAGAAAGTCAAGAATAGTTTCCCAGGGGTGCCTGGTGGTGGGTGGGGGTGAAGGGCTGTGGAGAGGAGCTGGAATGTGACAGAGCCAGAGGTAGCTCAGAAGGGTTGCTAGGAGATGGCTAGGGTGGGGACCCGCTCCCAGGACCTGGTAGGCAAGCGGGCAGTTGGCAGGGAATGCTCCTTCTTTTGATGTGTCCTTGTCCCAAGTTCAGGGTCCTGGGCAACCTGTCTTCTGGGACAAGATCTGGATGTCCCGGGCCCATCCGGTATCCCCTGGTGGAAACCATGAAGGACAGCATCCATAGGATACAATATTGTGGCACTCCGTGAGCAAGATGACCAAGTGTTCCTGTGAGCAAGATGACCAAGTGTTCCTGTGGCCGTTCTCCTTTCTCTTGGGAACAGCAGATCTGCAGGCTCTTTCTGTTGGCTTCCATTATGGTCCAGGATCATCAGAGGTCTCCACACCCACCCCTGTGCCTTCACGGGTTTGGCGGGTGCCCACAATACAGTGTCACTTGGCAGTCCACTGGAGGAGCCCCTGAGGTCCCTGACCAACATTTCCCCACCCTACCCCACAGTGTGTACACCCACTGGGATCCATCTCTTGCAGCAGGCTAGATGGGCACCCATCTATGGCCAGTGTTGGCCTAGATGGTTGTTTGGCAGCCATCTTACAGCTTGGTTATAGCCGCTTGGCTTTTGTTGGTTT
This sequence comes from Cricetulus griseus, assembly GCF_003668045.3. Taxonomy (NCBI): domain Eukaryota; kingdom Metazoa; phylum Chordata; class Mammalia; order Rodentia; family Cricetidae; genus Cricetulus; species Cricetulus griseus. The sequence continues at coordinate 33,348,484 of NC_048604.1, read as the reverse complement.
TTGCCGTTTTTGCTTCCAAAGCACAGAGGGATGACACCCGTATCCCGTGGCAGTTGGAATTCGCGGTGCTCTGCTGCCATCAAGCAGAATGCTTTCGTGGATCCTGCCAGCAGGTCCCTGTGCTTCCCTGGACATGGCTGCAGGCTGCATAGGGTGAGGCTCTCCCTGTTGGTGCCACAGGACCCACAAGGGTCTCCTGCACCTCCTTGATTCAGGAGAGGGCTGGCAGAAAGCAGGGCCCAGGTGACCTGCACTAGGCGACAGGGGCTCGCTTGGCTTGATGGCTTAGAGGAAGCTCAGCTTCAAGTGTCCTGAGACTGCCATTTCTGGCAGAATCAGGGGACCTCGTTGCCAGGGATTCTACATCGTAGGTTGCGTCTGGCTCGATTCGGGGACCAACTGTCCAGATCGAAGGCCCATAGCCTGTGCACAAGGCCACCAGGCTATCATAGGGTTTTATCAGTCCTTGTGTTTACTAACTTCCATTTCATTTGCCAGGCTGTGGTGGCACATACCTATAATCCCAGCACTTGGGAAGTGGACGAAGACAGATCTCTGAGACTGAGGCTAGTGTAGAACAGAGTGGGTTACAGGGCAGTCAAGTCTTCATGCTGATACCCTGTCTTGCAAAACCAAAATAGCTGGAGACATGACTCACTGGTTAAGAGTATCACCTACTCTTCCAGAGGTCCTTGGTTGAATTCCCAGCAACCACAGGGTGGCTCACAACCATCTGTAGTGAAATCTGGTGCCCTCTTCTGGTGTGCAGGCATACATGCAGTCATAACATTATATGCATAATGAGTAAATAGAAGTAAATTTCAAAAACAAAGATACATTTCTTTTAAATAAGGAAAATCAGAAAGAGTTAAGAGGCAGAGAATGTGAGAACTATGTAGTGTTAATCCCACAGATGGGAAGAAAAAGTCCACCAACCCAAGTCATCATTGCCAAGTTAATTAAAGGAAGCAGTTAATAAAAACCTTTTAAATTCTTGTACACAAGGTGCCTTCCATTAACACTGAGTTCAAGATGTCAAATTTCTACATGAGAAAGACAAGGTTTTTGTAGCTTAGGGGTAGGTACTTTGTAAAGAGGGAATTTGGTTGACAAGTAGGTGGAGTACAGGAGCAGATCTAAGCATAACATGTTAATTATAGCAATCTCATGAAACAGAGGCATAGTTGTGATATGGGCATAATAAGGCAAAACTCTTCAGAAACAAAGTCATGGGTGTCCTTTCCAGGAACAAGAAGCACAAAACCATGTGTAGTTAAGGTTACATGTGAGACATAGCCCAATGCTGGAGAAACAAAGTTTTAATAATAAATAGGAATGAACATGGTTTGTCTTTATGATAAGATGGATTTTAAGCCTAAGATGGAGGAAGGCTAGTTCATCAGTAGTCCAACCTAGCTTCAAACTCAATATGTAGTCGAGGATGTTCAGGAATTTCTGATCTTCCTATCTCCATCCCACCCCGGTGCTGGGGATCTAGTCCAGCATCACCATGATTGATTTTTGCAGTGCAGGGAATTGGACCCATGACTTCCTGGATATTTGGTGAACACTCTGTCACATGGGATATCTTTCCAACAAAAGCTGTTTCTGCATTGACAGAAGAGAATCTAGCTAAGACACTGTACTCAATTACAACTTCGAGCCAGCTACAGACTGCTGTGGACCAATCTTTGCTAACTGTAAACATGTATCGCTCCCATTGTTAATAAACCGCTGATTGACTATTTGCTAGGTAGGATTTTGGCAGCAGAGAAACATTGGGAGAAAAAGGGCAGAGTCTGAAATTTGCCGGCCAGACAGAGAAGGATGTCTATAATACAAGGAAACAAGTAACAAACCATGTAGCAGCACATAGATTAGTAGAAATGGATTAATTTGAATTATTAGATCTGGCTAAAGCAGGGCAATGGTGATGCACACCTTTAATCCCAGTAATCAGGTGGCAGAGGCAGGCAGATCTTCTCTGTGACTTCAAGGTCAACATGGTATACCATCCTGGTTATGGGACAGAGTCCAACGTTACAGAAAAAGCCTGTCTCAGAAAAATACACAAAAACAAGAACAAAAGAAGAGGTAGCTATAAACCAGCCTAAACTATCAGCCAAGCATTTATAAATAACAACAAGTTTCTGTGTTTGGACCTGGTTGGCGGGAAAGAAAAGTCTGATTACAATAGACAAACACAGCTCCTCCCAGTAATTTTCTGAAACACGATATACTATCCAGATTATTCTTTGAATCAGGCAATCAGAGTTTTGGATCATAAAGAGTATTCATTCTGCCCAAATCAAAGGTCTGTAAATGACACAGTGAAATAATAAGACAATGTATAGATATAGGGGCTGAAGAAAAGATATAAGGATTGGGGGTATAGCTTAAGCAGCATATTCAGTTCTCAGTACAGTCACCCAGAATAGGATTAGGTAATGATACACAAACGTTACCAATAACTATGAAAAGTGAACAGAATAACTTACAGACAAACATTATAAGATGCTTGAATTGAACTATTCTTCACTTGCTTGGATATCTGGTGCAGATTTCTAACTCCAGCTACAGGAGAAAAAGGCAGGAGGGTGCAAAGTTCAAAAGTGGCTTGAGCAACTGAGCCAGAGCCTGTCTCAAAACATTTTAACTAAAAAGAGCTAGAGATGTAGTTCAGAAGTATAGCACTCATTCAATATCCTTTAAGATAAGAAACAAAAACACACAGAGATAGGAAGATGATAGCCAGATTTTTAATCATTGGGGATGTAAGACTTTAGTACCAGCACTTGGAAGGGAGGCAGAGGCAGGTGGATCTCTTGAGATCTAGGCCAGCCTGGTCTACAGAGCCAGTTCTGGGCCAGTTAGGGATACAAGAGAATCCCTGTCTTGAAAAACGATGTAAGTACTTTTTTGATGAATATGAAATGTCAAATATTTAAGTTGAAATCCTGAGGTACTGTGGAGGTGGCTCAGTGAATAAGAGCACTTGTTGACAAGCTTGACTACCTGAGTTCAATCCCAGCAGGCATCTAAAAAGTCAGGTGTGTAGAGTGGAGGCCAGAGCATTCCAGAGGCAAGGTCTAGGTTTAATAAGTGGTTTTCTGTGATAGTCATAAAACAGAGACTGATGAAGTAGAAAACCTGATCCCTCTTGTGGTAGTTTGAATGCATTTGGCCCCCATAAACTCATAGGGAGTGGCACTCTCATGAGGCATGGCCTTGTTAGAGGGAGTGTGGTCTTGCTGGAGGAGGCTGGATGACACACAGGCCTTTAATCCAGAGGTTGAGTTTGGAGGGCACACCCACTTCTTTTTCTTTTTTCTTTTTTTTAAATTTAAATTAGAAAAATCTTATTTTATATATCAATCCCAGTTTCCTCTCCCTCCCATCCTCCCATGCCCCTCACCGACTCCCATCCCATCCCTCTTCTGCTCCCTAGGGTGGGGCACACCCTTAATCTCTGGGCCACACTTCTGTTGGAAATGTGCCCTTATGGGGGCAGGTTCTGCCTCTGCCTCTCAAGTGCTGGGGTTATAAATTTGTGTTTTCTTAAAGTTCTTGTCATGCAGGTCTTTCACTTGTTTGTCTAGAATTACTTCAAGATTTTTTATCTTGTGTGTGGCTATTGTGAAGGGTGATGTTTCTCTGATTTCTTTATCTGTCCATTCATCTTCTGTGTATTGCTGATGGGTACTATATCAATGCATACAGAAATGACTTTCTAGCTGGGCGGTAGTGACACACACTTTCAATGCCAGCACTCGGGACATAGAGGCAGCTGGATCTCTGTGTGTGTGATGCCAGCCTGGTCTACAAGAGGTAGTTCCAGGACATCCTCCAAAGCTACACAGGGAAACCCTGTCTCAAAACCATTGCCCCCCAGCCCCCCCCTGCGCAAAAAAGAAAAAAGAAAGAAATGCCTTTCTATTCACAAGCAACTTATTGATTCTATGTGGACAACAAGAGTATGAATTTTTCTACAGCACCATTACTAGAGTATCTATACTCAATACTATAAGGTGGAGCTCACTGGGAGGATGTAAGTCTTGTACCTGTGAGGACCTGGAATCCATGCCTAACATAAAAAAGTATCTAGAAATTGTTTCTGTTTATCATGCTGGAGTGAGTCCCTTAACTGAGACGGTATTAGAATGGAGGGTTCACATGCTCATTCCAAAAAGATTCATTTGGCCAAATCTTTTGACACAAATGCTTTTCATCCCAGCACCAGTGAGGCAGAATCAGGCAGAACTCTATGATTTTGAGGAGAGCCTTATGGTATAATTTTGTTTGTAATCTAACAAATAAAGCTTGCCTCATGATCAGAGTGCAGAGCTAACCCACGCGTTAGTCACACTCCTAGGTAAGAGCTAAGCCATGGGGCTGAAGAGTATGCTCAGCAGTTAAGACCTCAGGCTGCTCTTCTAGATATGTGGAAATCAATTCCTAGCAACCACATTGTGGCTCACAACCATCTGTAATGAGAGGTATACATGCAGAAGGAACACTGTATATATAATTTAAAAAACATCTTGAAAAAAAAAGAACAAAGCCACTAGTTAGCCACCCACACATATAAGCCATTATTTAGGCACAGAGGACAGGCATTAGTGGCCACACCTTTAATCCCAGCACTTGGTAGACAGAGGCAGAGGGATCTCTGTGAGTTCAAGGCCACCTTGGGCTACAAGAGAGTCAATCAATCTAAAAGAGAAATAGGGCTCACCCTTTTGATCCCAGCACTTGGAATTACACGCTTTTAATCCCCCACTAGAGAGGAATATAAGCCAGGAGCTCAGGGAAGTCTGAGGTTTGGCAGAGAACATTGCAGTTGGCAGTCACTCTGAGGACAGGATCTCCCCCTTTGATCTGAGCCTTGGTAGAGGTAAAGAACTCTCTAGTGGCTTGGCTGCTTTGATGTTCTGAACTTTCAGCTTTCCTGCCTAATATCTGACTCTGGGTTGCTATTATTCATGCTATGCAGCCTAGTCTACATAGTGAGTTCCAAGACAACCAGGGTTGCATAAAAAGATCCTATCTCAAAAAATTAAAATCAAAACCAAAAAACAAACCAAACAAACATCCCCAGAAATAGATACATATTATAACAGCACACAGACTATGTATGATTATACCCGCAGTGTGTTCAAAGTATCAAAATTGTCCTCCCAACCCAGTATGTGTGTGTTTGTTCGACTTTGCACATATGTGTATTTAAGACAAGGTTTTATTATATTTCGTATGTTGGCCTAAAACTCATTCCTGCCTTATCCCTCAACCTCCAAATCAATATGGTACAATTATAGGCATGGACCATAACACTCAGCATTGCATGTTCATTTAAAATATATTATTAATGTACACCAAGCACTAGCTTATGTGCAAATGTGGGTGTGAGTCTGTGTGTGAGTGTGTCTGTGTATGTACACACGGGTGAGAACACAGACATGCTACACTATGTGTGTAGAGGTCAGAGGAAATGACAATTGGGGGAGTTGTCTCTCTTTCAATAGAGGATTCTGTTGAATCAAACTCAGGCCATCAGATTTGCAGTGTCTTAGTTAGGGTTTCTATTGCTGTCAACAGATACCATGACCATGACACCACTTTTATGTGTGTGTGTGTGTGTGTGTGTGTGTGTGTGTGTGTGTGTGTGTGTGTGTGTTGAGACAGGTTCTCTTTGTGTAGCCTTGGCTGTCCTAGAACTAGCTCTGTCAGCCAGGCTGGCATTGATTTCACAGAGATCCACCTGACTCTGTCTTCAGAGTGCTGGGATTAAAGACATGCACCACCACTGCCCAGCTCTGATTCCATTTTCAATCTGGATCCCGTTCAAATTTTGTTTTTACCATTCCTTCGAGGAATGAGTTGGGGGTTTTGTTGTGGTTGTTGTTAGTAGTGGTGGTTGTGATACTGTGATTGTTTTGCTTTTGTATTATGAAGTTACTCAAAATCAGCATTTTACCCTTTCTTTCTACTCTACACATACCATTACAAATGGACTTTCTTGTACTCAGTGTACACTAGGTGGGAATCAGGTTTCAGTGTTTCAGTGAGAATTCTTAGCAGTTGATGCTTTTGTTCTAATTGCATCAGACTTATTGTACACTGCCCTTCCTTGGTTGTGGAGATTGATCTGTGGCTTGCAACATTCTCTCCTTGGTCATGTCCATTGTTGTTTGCAAGGCCAGGCTAGAGGGAGGAGGGAAACAACAAAGTGGAAACATGGTGTGGACTAAGCATTAACTGAAACATTCATCAGTCAATGGACATGTGGGCTGTCCCACACTTGGGGTCGTATGAAAATGGCATCAAGTACATTCATGGAAGGAGTTGTTAGTAGACTGGGCTGCTTTCAACCAGATGGGAGTGGGCCTATTTGAGGGGAGGTAGAGGACAAACAAGACAGAGGAAATCAGGGTATGGGCTATAGTAGGGGAAGGTAGCATGACAAATAAAATGAAGCACATCTATGAAAGTGTTATTTCATTAATAATGAAAAACAATATTTTGTCTGCTAATTCAAAGAGTTAACACTAGGTGGCAGTAGCATAGGCCTTTACTTCAGTACTAGGGCAGAGACTGAGTTTGAGCCAGTCTGATCACAGAGAAACCCTGACTCTTAAAACAAAGGCAAAAACAAACAAACAAACAAAACCCCAAAAATTAACAAGGACAGAACACACGAGAAAAGGAATATCTGTTTTGGATTTAGAAAAGGAATATCTGTTTTGGATTTAGAAAAGGAATACCTGCTTTGGATTTCTTGGCTTTTGGGGAGAACACAGAGGCTGTGAAGATGGGAAGGGGAAATGGGGGTGATTTCACTGGAGGGTAATGCGGGGTAAAATATAGGTTGGGAGAGCCAGCAGGAGATGAAGGGATAAACAATACTATGGATGTTTGAAACAGCCATAGGCAGATCTAATATTGACAAGCTTTCTTAAAAACACATAAAGAAGCCGGGTGGTGGTGGCTCATGCCTATAATTCCAGCACTTGAGAGGCAGAGGCACGAGGATCTCTATGAGTTCTAGGCCTAAACAGAGGAACCCTGTTTCAAAAAAAATAAATAAATAAGAAAAATACACAAATGCAAAATACATAACATAGTTTAATTGTAAATTTCCCTTCTTTCAGAATAATGCCCTCCCTTGGAAGCACAGACTTTAGAAAAAAATCTGGTAACAGGTGTGTGAAACCTCCATTTAAGTTTTGTGATTTGGGGGTCCAGGAGATTCCCCCAGACAATAAAAGCTATTGCCATTGGTCTGGTTGCCTGACAGAACTTGAGGACTTGAGACTATTGCTAGACTGGAGAAATGACTCAGCAGTCAAGAGCAACCTCTGCTCTTTCAGAGCACCCAGGCACAATTCCCATCACCTACACTGCAGCTTCCTTCCATCTGTATCTACAACTCCTGTTCCAAGGGCTCCAGCAATGCGCTCTCTGGCCATCTTCTGGTCTCTGTGGGCACTAGAAATGCATGTGGTACCCAGACACACATGCAGGCAAAACACCCATTGGGTCTGGTGGTACACAGCTTGAATCCTTATTTAAGCTTGTTTTTCCTGTAAATGATTTCGAGAATCTCAGATAGCTGATTTCCAGTCATATGGTTCCTTGGGTCACCGTTTTTCTCACTTAAGGAAGACAAATAGTTTCTCAGCAACTAGCAAAGGATCCCACGTGTCTTTCCCAGGGACACAGCTCCCTGCCCATTTGAGACTCTGGGGCGGATCTAGACACCTCCTTCTGGGCAGGGCTGGCAGTCAGAGGGATAGGCGTGCTCTTCTCCTTCCCTTCCTACTAATCCCTCAACTAAGAGGAGGCAGAGTGGTGAGAAGGGGCAGAGTGGATACTGCTGGAGGTTGCAAAGACTCCAAAGTTCTGAGATTCGACCCATCCTTGACCAGGTAAGACTCTTGCATTATCCCGACCTGCCCTGATGCCAGAGGACCTGGTAGCTTGAGTGATCTGTCTGGAGCCAAGGCCTCTGCCCTCCCTGAGTGTGTGAGCATGCTCCTAGGAGCATTGGACCTTGGAGCACATTGAGACTCCTCGGGCTGGTGGAGGATGCACCATGTGGGTTAGCGTGCAGGTATGTGTGCCTGATGGGGTCCCAGCCCTGGAAAGGAGACATGCACACAAGGTCCCATTCCCAATCTGGAAACTCGCCAGTTGATATCCACTTGCAAATGAAAATGACTTTTCTTCAACAGAGTTTCTCTGGGGTTCCAAGCTCTCTTAAGGTCAGTCCCTATGTTTAGCAATAGGTGGCCAACACAGAATTATGTCTTGGCTCCTATGGATTATTTTTTTGTGATCTCATAATTCTTTGGACTTTTTTTTAACTTTACAGGTCTTTGTGTATAGCTTATTGCTCCGTGTTTTGTGTGTATATGGGATCCCTGTGCTAACATATGTTTCTGAGTCTATATGCTTATTTTGAGTAGTCTTTTGCTGTCTCTTCTGTTTGTTTTGTCCTCTTCTGATTTCTTTTTTCTTTTTTGGTCTTTTAAACTTAGTTTTATCACCTAGATTTCTGTTTGTTTTGTAAGGAGAGACAGTTTGCATACTGATGGGAGGGTAAGTAGGGAGTCTATCTCAGGAATTGTACAGGGGAAAGTAATCATAAGAAATTATACGAAGAAATTTCAACAAATTAACAAAAAACTTGGTGAGGTAGAAAAAAACCCTCATGAACTTCCATGTATAAAAGTGTTGCATGACCAATCCTGTGTTTTATGTATTATGAAATAAATGTTATAGCAATAGTTTGTGAAAAACACTTAACTAAATTTTGTCTTAACAAGAAACGATTAATAAATTGGACATGATTATAACTAAGTTTAATATAATATGAAGATTAAATAAATCTTAAGGTTGAAATTCAATTCCATGCAATAAAATTAATGCTTATCCCCTGTTTATGAGAATGTTTTGCCTCTTTTCTTAGGGTCGGGTTTTTGTAATCAACATAGGAGAAATTCTATTCAGAGAGTTATGTTCCTACTTGGGACATTTCTCCCAAATTGATAGTGACTGTGGAATTAATTTTAATAAATAAATATTTCAATCTTTTCATAACATTTGGCCTGTTAAATAATCAAGTAACACATGGTATTGTGAAGAATTCCTATGAAGATAACCAAAATTTAAAACTAGTCTTCCTCAGGATATAAAAAAATAAAGAAACATACTACATTCAATATTTCATTCTAATTGTAAGAAATGACAGTGTGCAGCCATTTCTATAAATCTCCAGAGATGGTGAGATTTGATAACACATTCTTTTAAGCTTCAGAATTGCTGGATAACACTCAAGTTCAACTCCACCAACAAGTGAGTGCCATAAGTACTTAATTATGTTTCTTATATTCATGTCATTTGATATTTCATTTGAGATTTATCTAAGTGATAAAATATTGCTAATATTAGTTTTCACAAAATTACAAACGAAAATGTTAATAACAAAATAATTATTAATATCATTAATCTTGTTTTTAATGTGATGGTTTGCTTAGCTAAAACCCCTATTTAATTCTAAATTAGTTTTCAGTGTGAAAAAATTCAAGTGATTTCATTCTTCATAAAATGTTCTTGACAGCCAGTCTTCCTTCCCTTTCCGCCGACCCATCAGAGACTAGATCCCACCAGGCTTGTCCCTGCTTGAAATAGACACACCCAGGCAGGGAGGAGTTCCGTGAATCTGGGTACAGGCCACTCTTCCTTCCATTCCCGGCGACTGATCCACCAGGAGGTGAGTGAACCACCGCTCTTACCCAACTCCCTGTCAAAGCCCCATCCATCCCGATCTCCCGGGGCCTGCTCCTGCTTGGGGTAGACCTGCCCAGGCAGTGAGGAACCCCCAGAGCCTGGAAACACCCCACTCTTAACTCCTGTCCCGCCCCCACACACCCGATCCCTATGGAGGCCTAACTCCTTCAGAGTGAGGAGACTACGAGGAGAGGCAAGACCATCCAGAGCTTCGGACATTGAATTCCTGGCCCACACACACACTACTGCATAACAAGAGGAGATAGAGAGACCCTACCTGCACTCACTGGAAAAAGATATGGGAAGAAGACAGAATAAGAACTCGCTCAACAACAGAAAGACCAATATGACACCACCAGAATCTAGGGACTCCACTCCAGCAAGACCTGAAAAGCCCAACATAGTGCATGAAGAAGAGATGGACCTCAAAAATTATCTCAGCAAGATGATAGAGACCTTCAAAGAGGAAACAAGAAAATCCCTTAAAGAAATAGAAGAAAAAGCAAGCAAAAAATTACACGAAATGGAGGAAAAGACAAACCAAAAAATTCAAGAAATAAACAAATCTATTAAAGAATCTAAAGAAACCCAAGATAAAACAACCAAACAAGTGAAGGAAGCACTTGAAACAGTTCAAAGCATGAAAGCTGAATTAGACACAATAAAGAAAACACAGAATGGGGCGATGCTGGAAATGGAAAGACTGAATAAACAATCAGGAACTAAAGACGTGAGTATAACTAATAGAATCCAAGAGACAGAAGAGAGAATCTCAGCTATTGAAGACTCGCTAGAGGATATACATTCATCAACCAAAGAAAACCTCAAGTCCAACAAATCCCTAACACAAAATATCCAGGAAATATGGGACACCGTGAAAAGACCAAACCTAAGAATAATAGGTGTAGAAGAAGGTGAAGAAACACTGCTCAAAGGTACAGAAAACATATTCAACAAAATCATAGAAGAAAACTTCCCCAACCTACAGAAAGATATGCCTATGAAAGTACAAGAAGCTTACAGGACGCCAAACAGACTGGACCACAAAAAGAAGTCCCCCCGACACATAATAATCAAAACTCCAAATCTACAGAATAAAGAGAAAATATTAAGAGCTGCAAAGGAAAAAGGCCAAGTAACATATAAAGGCAAACCAATTAGAATCACACCTGACTTCTCAATGGAAACTCTGAAAGCCAGAAGGTCTTGGATAGATACCCTACAAGCACTAAGGGAGCATGGATGTCAACCCAGACTACTGTACCCAGCAAAACTTTCAATCACTATAGATGGAGAAAACAAGATATTCCATGACAAAAACAGATTTAAACAATACATATCCACAAATCCAGCACTACAGAAGGTTCTGGAAGGAAAACTCCAACCCAAGGAACATAACTATATGCACAAAAACAAAGGCAATAGATAATCTAATTTTGCCAAACACAAAAAGAAGCAGGAGGGCAAAATCCACATACAATGACACCACCAACAATAAATCCAAAGCAAACAAGAACCAACGAACAATGGACATTAATATCCCTAAATGTCAATGGTCTTAACTTACCCATAAAAAGATATAGGCTAACAGAATGGATACGAAGACAGAATCCATCTTTCTGCTGTTTACAAGAAACACACCTCAACCTCAAAGACAGGCGGTACCTCAGAGTAAAAGGATGGGAAAAGATTTTCCAATCAAATGGCCTCAAGCAATCCTAATGTCTAACAAATTGGACTTTAAACTAAAATCAATCAAAAGAGATGAAGAAGGGCATATCATACTCACCACAGGAAAAGTCCATCAAGATGAAATCTCAATCCTGAACATCTATGCTCCAAATATGAAGGCACCCACATTTGTGAATAAAACATTGCAAAGCTCAAACCACACATAAAACCACACACACTTATAGTAGGAGACTTCAACACCCCCCTTACACCACTAGACAGGACCACCAGACAGAAACTTAACAAAGAAAAAAAGGATCTGAAAGAAGTTATGACCCATGGGGTTAACGGATATCTATAGAGCATTCCATCCAACCTCAAAAGAATATACCTTCTTCTCAGCGCTACATGGCACCTTCTCTAAAATTGACCACATAGTACGCAACAAAGCAAACCTCCATAGATACAAAAGAATTGAAATAACCCCCTGTATCTTATCAGACCACCATGCATTAAAGCTAGAATTCAGCAACAATACAAATGGCAGAAAACCTGCAAAATTTTGGAAAATAAATAACACCCAATTGCACCATTCCTGGGTTGAGGAAGAAATAAAAAAAAAACAAATTAAAGACTTCCTAGAATCTAATGAGAATGCAGACACAACATACCCAAACTTATGGGACACTCTGAAAGCAGTGCTAAGAGGTAAGTTCATAGCACTAAGTGCCCACGTGAAGAAACTAGAGAAAAGTCACATTAGAGAACTGACAGAACAACTGAAAGCACTTGAGCAAAAAGAAGCAAACTCACCAAGGAGGAGTGGACGCCAGGAAATAATCAACCTGAGAGCTGAAATCAATAAAGTAGAAACTAGGAAAACAGTACAAAGAATCAATGAAACAAAGAGTTGGTTCTTTGAGAAGATCAACAAGATAGACAAACCTCTAGCCAAACTAACCAAAAGGCAGAGAGAGAGCATGCTAATTAACAAAATCAGAAACGAAATGGGGGATATAACAACGGACACTGTGGAAATCCAGAGAATCTTTAGGTCATACTCTGAAAACCTGGACTCCAAAAAATTTGAAAATCTAATGGAAATGGACAGTTTCCTGGGTAAATATCACTTACCAAAATTAAACCAAGATCAGATAAACAGTTTAAATAAACCCATAACCCCTAATGAAATAGAAGCAGTCATCAAAAGCCTCCCAATCAAAAAAAGCCCAGGGCCAGATGGCTTCATTGCAGAATTCTACCAGAAATTCAAGCAATAGCTGATACCAGTATGCCTCAAACTGTTCCGAACAATAGAAGCAGATGGGATATGGCCAAACTCTTTCTACGAGGCTACAATCACTTTGATACCCATGCCACACAAAGATAAGACTAAGAAAGAGAACTACAGACCGATATCCCTCATGAACATCGATGCTAAAATACTCAATAAAATATTGGCAAATCGAATCCAAGAATATATCAGAAAAATCATCCACCACGATCAAGTAGGCTTCATCCCAGGGATGCAAGGGTGGTTCAACATACGAAAAACTATCAATGTAATCCACCATATAAACAAACTGAAAAAGAAAAACCACATGATCATCTCACTAGATGCTGAAAAAGCCTTTGACAAAATCCAACATCCCTTCATGATAAAGATCTTGGAGAGAACAGGAATAACAGGAACATATCTAAACATGATAAACGCAATATACACCAAACCAATAGCCAACATCAAACTAAATGGAGAGAAACTCAAAGCGTTTCCTCTAAAATCAGGAACAAGACAAGGCTGTCCACTCTCTCCATACCTCTTCAATATTGTACTTGAAGTTCTAGCTAGAGCAATAAGACAAGAAAGGGGATCAAAGGGATACAAATTGGAAAGGAAGAAGTCAAACTTTCACTATTTGCAGATGACATGATAGTCTACATAAGTGACCCGAAAAACTCTACCAGGAAACTCCTGCAGCTGATAAACACCTTCAGCAAGGTAGCAGGATACAAAATTAACTCACAAAAATTTGTAGCCCTACTATATACAGATGATAAACTCAATGAGAAAGAAATCATGGAAACATCACCTTTCACAATATCCACAAGCAACATAAAATATCTGGGGGTAACACTAACCAAAAAAGTGAAAGACCTGTACAATAAGAACGTTGAGACTTTAAAGAAAGAAATCAAAGAAGATACCAGAAAATGGAAAGATCTCCCATGCTCTTGGATAGGCAGAATTAACATAGTAAAAATGGCAATCCTACCAAAAGCAATCTACAGATTCAACAAAATACCCATCAAAATCCCAACACAGTTTTTCACAGACATTGAAAGAACAATACTCAACTTTATATGGAAAAATAAAAAACCCAAGATAGCCAAAACAACTCTTTATAATAAAAGATCTTCTGGAGGCATCACCATCCCTGACTTCAAGCTCTACTATAGAGCCATAGTTCTGAAAACAGCTTGGTATTGGCACAAGAATAGAAGGATAGACCAATGGAATTGAATTGAAGACCCAGATATTAACCCACGCACCTACGAACACCTAATTTTTGACAAAGGTGCTAAATCTATACAATGGAAAAAAGATAGCATCTTCAACAAATGGTGCTGGCACAATTGGATTCGGACATGCAGAAGATTGCAGATTGATCCATACCTGTCACCATGCACGAAACTTAAGTGCAAATGGGTCAAAGATCTCTCCATAAATCCAGCCACACTGAATCTTCTAGAAGAGAAAGTGGGAATAACCCTTGAACAAATTGGCACAGGAGAACGATTCCTGAACATCATGCCAGAAGCAAAGACACTGAGGTCTGCAATCAATAAATGGGACCTCCTGAAACTGAGAAGCTTCTGCAAGGCAAAGGACACAGTCAGTAAGACAAAACGACCACCCACAGAATGGGAAAAGATCTTCACCAGCTCCACATCTGACAGAGGACTGATTACCAAAATATACAAGGAGCTCAAGAAGCTAGCCACCAAAACACCATACAATGAAATTAAAAAGTGGGGTGCAGAACTAAACAGAGATTTTTCAACAGAGGAATCTGAAATGGCTGAAAGACACTTAAGAAAGTGCTCAAAATCCTTGGCCATCAGAGAAATGCAACTCAAAACAACTCTGAGATACCACCTCACACCTGTCAGAATGTCTAAAATCAAAAATACCAATGACAGCCTATGCTGGAGAGGATGCGGAGAAGAAGGAACACTCCTCCATTGCTGGTGGGAGTGTGAACTTGTAAGACCATTCTGGAAATCAGCATGGCGGTTGCTCAGAAAAATGGGAATCAATCTACCTCAAGATCCAGCCATTCTTCTCTTGGGTATATACCCAAATAGTGCATGTTCATACAACAAGGACATATGTTCAACTATGTTCATAGCAGCATTGTTTGTAATGGCCAGAACCTGGAAGCAACCTAGATGCCCCTCAACTGAAGAATGGAAAGAGAAAATGTGGTACATTTATACAATGGAGTACTACTCAGCAGAAAAATGCAATGGAATCTTGAAATTCGCAGGCAAATGGATGGAACTAGAAGAAACCATCCTGAGTGAGGTAACCCAATCACAAAAAGACAAACATGGTATGTACTCACTCATATATGATTTTTAGACATAGAGCAAAGGTTTACCAGCCTATAATCCTCTTCCCCAAAGAAACTAGAAATCATGAATGACTCTAAGGGATAAATGGACCCCAGGAATGGGAAGTGGCATGAACTCCCGAGCTAATTGAGAGCATGAGGGTAGGGGAGTGGGTGCTGCCACAATAAGAGCACAAGAAGAAGAGTAGAGGAGAAGAAATGGAGGAGCAGAGATATTGAGTTGGGGGAAGAATAGAGGAGAGAGAGCAGGATGAGAGATACCATATCAGAGGGAGCCACTATAGGTCCGAGAAGAGATCTGGAACTAGGAAGATCTCCAGAGACCTACAAGGATGACACGATCTGACAGTCCGGGCAGTGGAGGAGAGGATGGCCTACAAGCCCTTCCCCTAGAATGAGATTGATGACTACTCTCTATGCTATCCTAGAGTCCTCATCCAGTGGCTGATGGAAGCAGAGACAGACATCCACAGAAATACACTGAGCTGAAATCTGGAACCTAGTTGAAGAGAGGGAGGAATGAAGAACGAAGGAATCTGTACCAGGTTGGAGAAACCCACAGAAACAGTTGGCCTGAAAAAGGGAAAGCATATCGACCCCAGACGCTCTTTGGGAGGCCAGTATGGGACTAATCCAGCCCCGTGATCATGGATGCCAATGGGGAGACCCCTGCACTCTGGGGATCCTCCGGAGGTGGACTGGCGTTTTGCCCTGGTGTGTGTGTGGGACTTTGAGAGCCCATCCCACTTGAAGGGATGCGTTCTGTCTCTGGACACATGGGGAGGGGCCTAGGCCCAGCACAGGAAGACTTGGTGGACTTGGTGGAGCCCTGGTTGGGGGCCCTACCCTGCCTGGGGAGTGGTGGGTGGATGGGGTGGGAGGTAGGTTGGAGGTGAGGGAGAAGGAATGGGGGTAAGAGGAGGGAGAGGGAGAGGGGAATTACATGTGAAACAAGCCTGTTCCCTAACTTGAATTAATAATAATAATAATAATAATAATAATAATAATAGTAAAAAAAGAAAAAAATGTTGTACTCATTCAGCATAATTTGGTTTTAAAAGATCATTTTTATTTTAGTTTTGAGATTCTAATTACATTTCTTCCTTCTTTCCTCCTTAAAAGCCTCCTATATACCCCTCCACTCTCTACTTCAATTTCAAGGCTCTTATACTCAGTGATATTTGTTAGTGCACTGTATTGTATATTCCTGAATTTAACCTGCTCAGTACAGGTTACCTGAATGTATGTTTTCAGGGCTGCTCATTGGCTCTGGGAACCAGTTGTTGTGCTTTCCTGAAGAAGAACTCCTTTCCCACGCCAGCTTTCCTCGGTGGCCTGCCTACTGTTCCTTGTGTGGGGCTGAGACCTCATGGGCTTTCCCCTTCATTTTGGTATGTGAATAAAATCATGTCCATTAGTGTCATTCTTGGTCAGCTCACTTTACACCTTCTGACCAGAGGTTTTCTAACTAGAGAGGGATCTTGGGAATAGAGTATTTCATTCTTTTTAAGAGATAGTAAGTTATTCATGGAGGTTCAATTAAGGTCTTGGGCACAGACAAGTAGCTTCTTCCGAAAAAGGTGATGGTTATTAACGTAGATTAAATTTGATTAATGATCTTTGGGAGTTTAAAAGTCAAACCTGGTTTGGCAATACTTTTGCTTTTTATTATGATTTGATAGCATTATATCAAAACATTATATAACTAGGTCAATAAAGGTAATAAATCACATGCACTTCCAAAGAAAAAAAGGACACGATGACCTCAATAGAAACACAAAAAAGCCTTTATCAAAATTCCAGTGTTTAACCCTAGATAGTTTATTTCTTTGACAATGTTGTGTATGGTGATGTCTCCATGATCTAGTTCTCACAGTGTGTTGTTGGTATATAAAAATGCTACTGGTTTGTGCAAGGTGATTCTACAACATGAAACACTGCTGAAAATTTTTCTGTTAGAATTTTTGGAACTTCTAAGTATGTATCAATTCATCTGCATATAAAGATAGTATGTTTCCTTATTTGTTTTATTTGCCTTTACTTTCTTTCTATTGTCTCACTGCTCAAGTTAGTGCTCTGAGCCCAGGATTGACAATAGTGGCAAAAGTGGCTGTCCTTGTCTCGTTCCTGACTTCAGTATGGGTGTTTCAAGTTTGAACTTAGGATGTCCACTATGGCTTTGTCATACATAGCTTTTATTATGTTACAGTATGTTCCCTCTAGTCCAATATTCCCAAACTCTTTTATCATGAAGACATGCTGAGTAACTCAAATAATAATAATAGTACCTAGTGATTAGGGAAAAAAAGAATCAAAACAACTTTGAGATTTCATCTTCTTACCCCAGTTAGAAAGGCAAACATCAACAAAACAATGAAGTTAAGTAATTGTATTGTAATCTCAAAAAAAAGATTCAAAGGAACCACCATTGGCACAAGAAGCACCCTTTTGAATTGTTGTTTAAGTTTAAGGTTGTCTAAGAGATTCCCAAATGTTATTAGCTACTGCTAATGCCCTTGTTTGGCCCCAGAGGTCAAAGGTAAGTTCCTATTGGTGGAGACACCATGTTTTCCATAAATGAGCTCTGAGGCCCCTGAGCTGCATCTGAGATGAAAGAAATCCTTCTCCCTAAGTACTAGATTTCATGCTCCCTTCCAAAGGAGAGACAAACAATATTCCTATCCATGCAGGTCACCTATGAACTACAACCACCACCATCTTGGTGCAATAACTCAAAAGGGTTGTACAGTGACAACAGAACTTTTCTGGTGACCAACAGCTCCTCATTGTTGTTTAGTGCTGGTCAAGGAGAGAAAACATGCCCGGAATTGTAAAGGTAGCCAACAATCCAGAGCTTGTGATTTATTGACTCCTTAGGAAAACGTACAACCAGCACATTCCTAAAGCAGCACAGTCCCTAATTCTACATCCTTGTCGTTACCCACAGATGAGTGTAGTTCCCAGTCCTCTTAAAGGAAGCTTTTCTTTGTAACAGATGAGGACCATGACAGAAAACCACAACAGTTAACATGTAGAGTCGTAGAGTCCCAACTGATACACCACCACAGCTCCTCAACTTAAGATGCAGGGTCCATTGTGGAAGTGGGCACAAAAGGATTGTCAGAGCTAGAGAAGGAAGCTTGCTGTCCACCAACCTGGCTGCCTTAACATGACCCAAAGAAGGAGAAAACCAATAGACATAGCTACATGGAAGAGGGAAAGCTCACAAGATCTCAACCCTACACAAAGGTAAACAGGCAACTATGATATCCTGAGAATGGGAGAAAAGGCTTCCTCAGGGATGAGTACACAAATCTGATTCTCAACACCAAACTGACATGTCACAAAATGTGCATATGCAGTAAGTATATGGACTGAGTGAGCTTTATTTGGTATTTATGTAATATTGCACACACACACACACACACACACACACACACACACACACACACACACACACACCTTTTACACATTGGCCCAGAATCAATGCTGTGATTGCCTAAAGTGTATCTACTAAGGAAATCCCAGAACACCCCTTTGATGGTGGCCGCTGACCTACCAAGGAACTGTCCTGTGAATTCTCACTATTGCCTGTCCAGGCACAATCCTGAACCGACTTGACACAGTCCACAGAGTATCCAGCATATGGTGTGGGCTACTTTGTCATGAGCATTGTCAACATCCTCCTGATGGAACCAGGTGCAGCTTTTCTGAGATTCCTGTGCTCACTGGGGTTCCTCCTTAGGGTTTCATCCTTAAAGGGCTTCCATCACCTATAATCATGGGGCATTCAGCTGTGCCTCCCTCTTTGCAAAAGCTGATCCAAGCTCCCTGAATACAAAATATCTCCAGACAAACTGGAACTATGCACCTTGCCAGGAAGACGGGATAGAATATACATGCATATAATATATTTTGCCAGGGAAAATTTGTGCAGAGGCTCTATCTACATGACAGAGAAGCCCTTATTCCTGCTGTAAGGTTTTCCAGTGCAGCTAGCATGTACCCAACCAGGTAAGTATGCCATGACCTATGATATGTAAAGAAGCCCAATAAATTCACTGAGTCTCCAGAGTGAGTTTGGGGATATCATGTCTGTTTATCATTGAGACCTTAGGAGGTGTAGCATGCATTGCCTACATCACTCTTTGGGAATGGATTTAACAACAGCCAGATATATCAGAAAAGCAAAGTCTGTCAAAAGAGTCATTCCCCATAGACAAACATGCTATGTCTGCACATATAAGTGTATATTGGCTGCTTAGTCAAGGATAATCACTCTATAATCCATAAAGCCAAAGAAGTTACATAAAGAGGATTGGTCTAGTGGGGACACATGGATATCTCTCTCAGAAGCAGAAATAGATTTTGTGGGTTGAATACGTCTGGATGGAGATGGGAGCAGGAGGGATTAGCTCGGGGTAGGAATGGAGGGAGAACTGGGAGAGAACTGGAATAGTGGTCATTTAGGGGATGATGTGGAAACTAGTGCAGTGGAAACTTCCAGAAACCTATGAGGGTGACCCTAGCAAAGACTCCTAATAATGCAGGATATGGTGCCTGAACCAAGCATCTTCCTTAAGTAGGCTCAGCTCAGTGGAGGGACTGGGATACCACCCCAGCCACAAAAGCTGTGACCCAAACCCTGTCCTGCCTGCAAGATGTGCTGGGGCAATGGTGGCTCGGAACTTGTGGGAGTGGCTAAGTGACCTGACTTTAGGCACAAGACATGAGAGGGAGCCCATGGAAGACACTGCCTAGATGGCCAGAATCACTAAGCTGTCTGTTTCAGAGACCAAAGAAGAGCCAAACACTACTGGTCTAAAAGTCAATGGAATAGTTGCTAATGATATTCTGCTCTTCTCAGAGGACAATGCCCAGTCATCATTAGAGAGGCTTTTTCCAGGAGCTGATATGAGCAGATGAAGAGATGCACAGTCAACAATTAGGGGAGTTCAGGGAACCATGCAGAAGAGGTGAGAAAGGATTGTAGGAGTCACTTGAATCAAATCGAATGGCTCAGGAAGAGCCACTGTTATGAGCCATTAGCCATACTGTGTCTTTAGAAGAATTATGTGAACTTCCAAATCAATTCAAATATGTAAATGTCATAGGACCCAACATGTAAACCCCGACAAACAAAGAAAATGTGTAAGACCCTAGGGGTTATATTGTCTTGAAACTTTGAACTTAAACAAAAGCAGATAAATGTATTTGAAAAGCAACTTGCATCTGTAGCATAAGGAGATTATTTTTTCTTGTGCTTATTGTCTCAACAAATTGTATAATAATGACTTACATAATAATAACATTGCGGTAAGTATTATTAAACAATCCAGACATGTGTTTCAACACACAGGAAGCTATTCACAGAAGTTGTCACAAATTTACTAGAAATTTCCAGAATAGGCCATCTAAAAGTCAGAATAACGTTTCTGATATCAATTTCAGGAAATCCCAGAGTAGCCCAACTAAAATGCAGAATAACGTTTCTGATATCAATTCCAGGAAATCCCAGGGTAGGCCATCTAAAATGCAGAATAAGGTTAATGATATCAATTCCAGGCATCCTCTGCTCTATACAAACACTATTACTTGATCTTTCCCTAGCAAAATGAGCAGTGATTGCTGGGCTCCCACACTCTCTGAGGAGCCAGAGTCTGGATCACCGTTTGTCATTCAGTTATGAGGCTCTAACAAACTCACTGCCTCACTGATGACTTGCTGACAGCTGACCCCGCCCTGTTGCAAGAGGTACCCAAGAGCACAGTGTCCTGAGCTCCATTTGGCTTTCCCAATCACGTTCCCCCTTCAATAGTCTTTGTCCTGTCAGATCACAGTGGGCACCAGACTAGCTAGCACGCTTGACCCTAAGGGAGAAGAGCGAGTCCTCATTCAGAACGTTTGGCTGTTTGTCCCGCTACCACAGGCAGAACCCCGAGAGAAGCAGCTCGGGACTGTCCCGTGCAGGCCTGAGAACAGCCAATCCGAGTGCCCCTCTCGAGCTTTGCTTTCTTCCTGAGACCAACTGTCACTAGAGTTCCGTATGCTTCACCTTCTGGACGTGTCCACAGTACTCGGGAAGGAGAGCCTCTCTCAGATGATACTGCTTAACTACTGTTCGCCGCGAGTCACCATAGGCAAGTACATTCGCTGCCCCTTGCCAGGGGTGACAGCCGAATTCCCTTTTTTCTTGCCATCTTCCTCACTGGCTAAATGGCCAACCATGAGGCGAGGGACCGGCGAGCCTCAGCCCGGAAGTTACCCTCTGAACATAGATCTCTGTTGACTCAGCCTCCCCGGCCTGGGACCCCCTTCAGTGTCCCACTACCCCAAAGGCAGAAGCAATGGCATCGCTGGCCTGGTACCCCCTTCAGGGTCCCCGAATGGGACGATGACACCCCACCCCAATGGGGCAAGCACTTGGCCAGCACCAAAGACCCCTGGGATTTTCCACTTGCTAGGGTGATTCCAATGACTCGTCACAAGTTCAGGTGCCTAAAGCCCCGTGAGGACAAAATATTCAAAGTCTCCAATATAGTTACTACACATAGACTACAGAGTCGTAGAACTTTGACAAAGATTTCATCCAGTAAGAAGACATTGAATCGTTTAGAATATCTGAAAGGGATCAGGGAAGGAAAACTTGTACTTCCTCTAGAGGTTTCTGAGTGCAGGAGTAACCCACTGAGCAGGCAACCCAAACCAGAATCAGCCTTAAGGCCTGACACCAGAAAAAGATTGGCTTCAACTTCTGTGTCCATACCTGGCAAGTTACAAAGAAGCCTGAATACGTCGACTATGTTTGAACAACCTATGGACTTTATCCAGTCAGGCAACACAGTACCTGCCACAGCTTCAAGATGCTGTGGTGGTGAAGCCAGTGAAAAGTTCAACGCAGAAGACACAGTGCCTGGGCCATCTTCTGCTGATTCTTCCACTGAGCAACCTGGACAGGTTATTTCCCCACATATTCAAGAGTCCCTGCAAACTGCCCCACCTACCCAAGGAGCTCTGGGGCCTTCCACTTCTTCCCAAGATGCTCAGGGACTATTGCTATCTACCCAAGAGGTTCAGGGGGGAGAGCAATGTGACCCAGGAGCTATGGGTCATTTCACAAGTGCCACAGCATCCCAGAGGCCTCCCAGTTTTCCTGAAATGACAATCAAACGTGTCCCCTCTTCCAGAAAGCTTTTCAGAAATCCATCCTCTAACCAAAGGAACACTGGTCACCCAAAGGGTTTTAGTCAAGCCTCTTGTGACCAAGGGGGCCTCCCACATACCCAAGCAGAGAAAGAGGGTTTCAAAATTTCTTCTCCATCAGGGGGTCTCCATGATTCCTCATTTTCCCAAAATAGTTTGAGTGTCACCACGTCTCCCCAGGGGAGGTTAACTAAACATTTGACAGCTGCCAAACATGGCTGGAGTGTTACTACCTCTCATATGGACAGTCAAAGATGTTACCCATCTCCCCCAAAGTGCCCTAAGCAATCAAATTCTGTTGAAGTGAGCTTGAGTCCTGCCTCCTCACACCAAGGGAATTTCATAACTTCCCCTTTAAACCAAGAGAGCTTTAAATGTCCTCAACCATTAACAAATGGGCTCAGATCTTCCCTTATATCCCAAAGAGGGCTAAGCTCAAACAATATACCCCAAGTGAGCCTCACACTGCTCATACCTGCCCAAGCAGAAACAAAACTATCCACACCTATGCCAGGGGCTCAGGGACCTTTGCCTTCTCAGGAAGGGTCCCTAGAGAGTTCCACCTGTTCACAAGAGGTTCTAGGAACTCATGAGTCTGTCCAAGAGACTCTTGTGCCTTCTCAACATACACAAATGGCTCTACCACCTTTGCCACCTTCCCCAGGGGTTCTGAGTCCTTCCATTTCTGACGAGGGAACTCCAGGATTGTCCCCATCTAAAGGAGAGGAGCAAAGAACTATTCTCTCTCCCAAAGGGATACTCAAACCTAATCCTGCTAGGCAAAGGTACCCTGGATATTCCCACTGTAGCAGAAGGAGATGGAGAGATCCTCCCTTTGAACAAGGGGACTTCACAGTGACCCTCTCAGACCAAGAGGGCTTCAGATATACCCTGCTGACCAAAAAGGCCCTCATACCTCATGATCGGGATCCAAATAGGCACTCCTATTCCAAGAGCCTACACGTGAGTCATGCATGTTCCACATCTGCCCAGGATGCTGAGACAACACAGCCTTCCCTACATCCTCAGGAGGCTCTAGACTTTTCCACATCTGTAGGAGAGGCTCTTGAAGTCTCTACATACACATTGGGGACACCAGGACATTCCCTACCCATCCAGCACACTCTGGCTTCTACGCTAGATGATATAGTAACTGTGGGACAGGGTACATCCACAAAAGTGATCTCAGCAACATCCCCATCCTTGGAAATGGCTCTGGGGAGGGACACATCTACAGCAGATGTTCCAGGACATAGTCTGTCCATTCTCAGAGTTCTGGATCCAACCCTAGGTGACCGAGGGGCTTTGGGATATGACACTTGTACACAAGAGTCTATAGTCAGGTTCACATCTAGGAAAGGGGATTCCTTGGATTCCACCTGCACACAAGGACCTCCCTGCATGTCCCAGGAGGCTGAGGGAATTTCCCCAGCTCCTCAAGAGGTTTGGCAATCTGCCAAATCTCCACATGAGGCTGCAGAGTCTTTCCAATCTGCACAAAGGACTGTTAGTCCTTCCACATGCCAACAAGTGTCTCCAGAAAATCCAACAAATACCCCAAAAGCTCTGAATTCTACATTATCTCCCCAAGGGGCCTCAGAACCTGTTTTGTCTGCACAACTGGTTCTGGAAGGTTACAACTCCATGAAAATGTCTGCATCACCTTCTTCCCATGAACCAAGGGTTCCTGGAAATTCCACAAATACACAAGGGGCTCTACTAAATTCCTTACCTGCCACTGAGGCTCTTAGGCCTCCCACAGCCACTGACAATGCTCTAGGAGAGACCACACCTACACAGGAAGCTCTAGTACCTTCACCTCTTTCTAAAGCCATAGTCAAAAAACACACACGTGCACTAGACACATTAGTACCTCCCCCATCAGAGAAAGAGACCTCAGGATCTACCATATCTCAACAAAATGCTTTACCATCCTCCCCTTCTACACGAGAGGGTGTCATAAGGATCCCTTCTCAGGAGGGAAATATTAGACAGTTTCTCTCTGCTGAAGTGGACCCTGGGCATCCCATTTCTACCAAAAAGAGGTTGAGAAGTGATCCTTGTGAACAAGGGGACTTCAGACCTTCCTCTTCTGAGGAACACAGTTTCAACATTCTCCCTTCTGCAAAAAGGGGACCTGCATCTTCTCTTGCTTCCAAGGAAACATCAAAAACCACAAGTACTTCTGAGGTGAGACCCACATTTTCTCTATCTGTTCAAAAGAACATAAAGTGTTCCACATCCGACCAAATGACTGTGGAACCTTGCCAATCTATCCAAGGGTCCAGAACTCCCCAAGACAAGCAAGGGCTTTCTCTGTCTGTCCCAATGTTCTACAATGTCCTACAACATTCACCTTCTGACCCAGGGCTTCAGAGACATTTTCTGTCTCTGTCACAGATTCCAGAAAATTCTCCCCATGCCCAAGGAGCTTCCTCACTTTCCAAATCTGACCTAGGACCTTTGAGACAATCCATATCTGCCCAGGGGTCTGTAGGAATGTCCACATGCATGCAAACAACTCTTGGATGTGTGCCATTAGCACAAGGGGATCTGACATCTCCCATGTCTTCCAAAGCATCTAAAAATCCTTCTGATTCCTGCCTTCTTGCTGCAAAACGATTACCAACCCCCTTAGGAACTCCAGTACCATCAACGTCTTATCAGGGCTATCTTGGAACTTCACCATCTGCCCAAGTGTCTCTAGGATGTTCGCCATCTGCCTCAGGATCTCTGTGTTGTTTCCAGTCTGCACAGAGACCGTTAGAACTTTTGTCATCTGCCCAAGAGACTTGGGAAAGTCTTCCATCTTCACTTAGTGAATCAGGACCTATGCCCCACCTCCCAGGAGATGTGAGACATTCCTCATTAGAACAAGGGATTTTAGGACTTCTACCCCCTGCTCAGTGGCCTCTGGAAACTTCTTCATGCTCACCTGGGGTGTCTTTACAGAGGCCTTTTCAAAGGCTTCTGGATCTTTCCACACCTACTCAGGGTGCTGCTGGTCCATCTACCCAAGTACCTCTAGGACATTTGTTATCTTTCCCAAGCAAAGCAGGATCTTACCATTCTGCACAAGATTTGCTATCAGTTTGTCCTTCTGCACAAGCAGCTCTGGAAATTTCTCCTTCAGTTTTGGGGGCTCTGGGACCATTGCCCGTGACTTCACAGCCTCTGGGCCTTTTGGCTTTGTCTCAGGAGACTCTTTCACATTTGCCACATGCTCATCGACATCTGGAGTTCTCTCAATATGGCTCACGGGCTTTAAATTTGATGCCATCTACACAATGGCATCAGGGAAGTCCTTCATCCTCAAAAGAGAGTACAGCATCTGTGCACTCTGCCCAAGGGTCTGTGGGGCATTCTCTATCAGCACAAGAGTCTATAGAAATTTCCAAGTCCACACAAGGGACTCCAGGACATTCTCTGTCTGGTCAAGGTGATATTACACCTTTCTTGTCTTCCCAAGGGACCATAGGAGGGTTATCTTCTGTGGAAGTGGAGACATATTCCCATGCTCTAGGGTCTCCAGGACATTTGAAAAATATCTCAGGTTTTTCAGGACCTAAGGTATTTGACCATGATACTGTTGCAATTTCCTTACCTGCCCAAGGAACTCTCAGACCTTTGTCATCGATTCAAGGGGATGTGGGACTTTCGATGTCTGCCCAAAGAGCTCTGGAAGGGTCCACGTGGGAACATGGGACTGTACCACATTTAGAACAAGCTCTAGTGACTCTGATAAGCACTTCATATTCTCAAGGGGCTAGAGGACATTGTCATTGTGCCCAAGAATCTGTAGAACATTTGCTACATAGTTTAGGAGCTCTTAAACTTTCTTCAACTCATCAGGAGACTCATGGATGTTTGACATCTGCCCAAGAGACTCCAGATAATTTGCTTTCTAACTCTGATGCTGTGGCACATTCTCCACCTGCTCCAAGGTATAGTGGACAGATGCTATCTGAAAAAGGGCCTGAAAAATATTTAATGTCTGAACATGGGTCTGTGGGTAATTCACTATCTACCCAAGAGAATCAAGAACATTTAGCGCCTTCAGTAGGGAGTCTGGAAACTTGCCAATCTGCTGAGCAGGGACTAAGAAATTTGACGCCTTCATCAAGTGATCTGCAGTATGCTTCAAATTTTTCAGGGGCTGTAGCAGCTTTGTCATCTGCTCTGGGGAATATGACACTCAACTCATTAGAAAAGGAGTCACCAGAGCATACACAATATGTCAAAGAAAGTGTGGAATCTTCTTCCTCTTCTATAGGGTCCCTAGGACCTATGGCATTCCCCAAAACCTCTTCAGAAAATAACTTGTGTGGACAAGGGATTATAGACAGAATGCCATCTTCCCAAGAGGAAGTGGAAATTTCCCCTTACATCCAAGGGGCTGTGGAACTATGCACATCCAAAAAAGAGAGAGCAGGAAATATATCACCTTCTGAAAGGCCAGTGAAACCTCCTACTTCATTAAAGGAGGCTTCGCAGCCATCTGCACTGATCCATGACCTTCACCAAAATTCACTATCTGCCACAGAAGCTTTGCAATCTTTCTCATCTGGTCAGAGATATCAGGGCCCTTTGTTATCTGCCAGAGAAAGTGTACAAGACTCACTATCTGCACCAGATGTACAGAAAATTTCTCCATCAACTTTACAGGCCCTAGAAACTTTGGTAACTACCCAAGGGCCTCTGCAATTTTACACACCTGATGAACAGACTCCGTGTTCTTTGTCATCTACACTAGGGCATGTAGAACATTTCAGCTCTTTCATAGAGGATCCAAGAGGAGCAAAACATTTTCAAAATGTTCTTGGCCCTCTGTCAACTAGAGGAGAGGCTGTGGATTCTTCTTTCACTGTTCTAGGCAGTAGAGATATTTCTATGTTTACTCCAGGGCCTTCACAACTTTCCTCATTAGAAAAATTCAATCTCACCCTTTCCCCTTGTCCATCAAAGCCAGTGGGATCTTCTCTTTCTGAACAAGGGTTTTTGGGGCCATCTCCATATGTTCAAGATTCTCTAAGACCATCGGCACCTACACCAGAAGATGGGGCACCATTCCTATCTGGAGACGACACTCTATATCTGTCTGTGTATACACCAGGGATTGAAGCACATTTGACATCTACCCTTGGTTCATTAGCATCTAAGCATGACAACCAAATGGAGGTGGGACTTTTCCCATGTGTCCATGGAGATCTTGTACCTTTTCTGTCTGATCAAAGGACTCTGGGAATGACCAAGTCTGCAGAAGGGGCTGTAGAAAATTTACTATCTGGTCAAGGGCCTATGAAACACCCAACATCTACTTCCCAGGAGGCTAATAAATCTGACCAAGTTCATCTACCACATTCACCATGTGTCACAGAGCCTTTGGGGCCTGCTCTGTCTGATCGTGGAGCTGAAGAAACTTTGTTATGCCCTGTAGGATATGTAGAACATCCACCATCTACACGGGGTGCTCAAGTGCAGAAAACTGTTCTATCTACCCCAGGGTCTCAAGACACTTTCTTGACTCCAAAAGAGCACCCCAAATTTTCCATATCAGCCTGTGACACTCTGTGTCCATTACCATCCACCCTAGACAATGTAGAGTTTTCTCTGAGAACATCCCAATCTGCCAATAGGGAGCTAGGATATTTCACAGCTGTAGGTCAGGCTATAGAAAATTCTGAAACAGCCTTGCAAAATAAAAGATCACTGTTCTCAACCCACGAATATGGAGGGCTTTCATCAACTTCCCCAAGTCCTTGGGAACCTTCTCAATCTGAACCAGGGGATCCAGCACATTTGTCATTTCCCCTAGGTCCTCAGGAACCTTCAATATTGACTCAAGGGATGCTGGCTCCTTCAGCATCTGCCCAAGAGTCTCTTGAATCTTCTGAAAGTTCCAAATGTGTTTTGAGAACTCAACAATCCTCTCAGAGGATTCATGAATATTTTATTCCAGTGATAGAGCCTGTAGATGCTTTCACATCAGTTTCAGGAACTACAGTAAGTTCACCATCTGCTCCACAGTTTCTACAACATTCTTCAGTATTACCAGTGACTTCAGCAACTTCTCTATATGGCCAAAGTCTATCGGGCTCTATCCTGCATTCAAAAAAGTCTCTAGCAAAGTCCCCATCAGTCCACAGGACTCTACAAACCTTAACATGTACTGAAGGTGATGTAATAAATTCTCAATTAGAAAAAGATAGTGTAGGACAGTCTATATCGGCAAAGGTGATTTTAGGATCATCACCAAGCACCACAGGGGCTCTAGGATCTACTACATATGCCCAGAGGAAGGCAGGGATATTGCCATGTACCCAAGAGTACACAAAACACTCAATGTCTCCTCAAGGAGATCTTGGACTGCCCATATCTACAAATGGGACTCTAGGATATTTGCCATCTCATCAAAGACCTAGGATACATTCCGAGTCCTTTCAGCAGGCTTCTAGACATTCGCTATTCATCCAAAGTCCCCGGGGAGAGTCACCATCAGCTGTGGAGGCTCTGAGACCTTCCTGTAACCAGGAAAGTGAAAAGCCTTTGTTATCTTCCCCAGGGGCTGTGAAAGCTTCATCATCTGCACCAGATACTCAGAAAACTATCCAAACTACCCTAGGAGCTCCACCAACTCTGCTGCCTAATCAAGGGCCCCAGGAACAGTCTATATCTGTCCAGGGTACACTGGCTTCTTTCTCTTCCAGCTCAGGGACTCTAGATCATAGAGCACCTTCCCCACTGGTGCTGGGGCCATCAGCATATTTCCAAAGTAAAGAAGGGCACTTGTGTTCCAAGGTTGAATCTCAGGACCCATCATCATCTGTCCAAAGGACTACTGGACATTTGCCATTTCCCTCATGTACTACAGGGCATTTACATCATGAGCAAAGAACTCAGGAATCTTCTTTATCAGTCTCAAGGGATCTAGCACATTTGCTATCTAAGCAACTTTGCATATCTGCTCAAGGAACTAGGGGCACATCACCACATACGCAGCAATCTCTACAACATTCAGCAGTTTCCCCAGAGATTCGAGGACCATCCATGTCTGCCCAGTGCACACATAAGAATTTCTATTCAGTCTCACATGGTTTCAGAAAGTCTCCATATGCCCCAGTGACTATAGGCTCATTGCCACATGACCAAGTGACTCCTGGTCTTTTCCGAGTAATAAGAGCAAGTCCTGCTCCTTCCCCATGTTTACAAAAAGATGATGGATCATGCCTGTATACACAAAAGTCTCTCGAACAGAACACAACAAAAAATGACCCTCTAGAACCTACAGAATCTACTCAGGTACCTGTGCAATCTATTCTTGATGAAAAACCCACTTTGTGGAAGTACACTTCTGCACAGGGTATTGAAGGACATTCTGCTTCTATTACAGATACTATAGGATCTTATCAAAAAAGTAACCTGAAGGAACTAGGAGGTTGTCCACCTACCCATTTGCTTCTGGTAACGTTATCTTCACAAGGAACTGTAGGAACTAGTTCATCTGCCCAGGAGGCTCTGGGGAAATTCCCATCTTCCCCGGCCTCTCTAAAACTATCCTCACCCACACAAGCAATGGTAGAGATTGTGCCATCTGCTCAAAGAGTTTTAAAACATCCAACTTCTTCCCTGGAGGTTCCAAGGTCCTTTCCATCTACACAACCTACTCTGCAAGAGTCATTAACTTTCCCAGAGGCTACAGTTTGTGCCCTATCTGAAAACAAAATTCAAGGATCTTTGTTGGCTTCATCAGAGTATGTAGAGTATTCACCATCTGCCCTAGGTGCTAAGGAACATCCTATATCTGTTCCAGGGACTCTAGAACCATTGCTGTCTTCTAAAGGGCCTAAGGAACTCTCCACAGCCACAGAGGGGTCTTGTAATGTGCACAGTATTTTGTCATCCATTCAAAGAACCCCGGAACATTCAGTAAATTCCTCAGGGAGTTGGGGTCAATACCAATACTGCCAGAGTACTTTGGGGCCTTTGCCTCATGTGGGAGAGTGTATGGAATCTTCTCATTCTGCTCCAGGGACTATGGGTCCATTGACATCCCTCCTAGTGCCTGGAGGATATTCTACTTTTACTCAAGGAGCTACAGGAATTATTTCCTCAGAACATTGTTATGTAGCATCTTCACAATCTACCCAAGAAGCTCTGAAACTTTCTATATCACCCCAGGAATTGCTGCATACATCACTATCTGCTGAAGGGGCTCTGCTGTCTTCAGCATCTTCTGCAGCAGATCCAGGACAATATACAAAGTCTCCGCTTACCCAAGTGATTGCAGGAACTTCCCCATCTGCTTCAGGGCATATGGGTCTCTCTGCATCACCACAAGGAACTCCATCATCATACCATTTTGATGAAGGGGTTGCCACACTATGCCAATCATCACAAAGGACTCTGACAAAACCCGAATCTGCACAAGGGTCTGTAGAGTTTCCCCCATCTCCCCAGCATACAGGAGGCCATTTCTTATCTGCTGAAGGCACACAGGGAGAGTCCACATATGCACAACAAACAGTAGGAACTCTGTCACCAACTGAAGGAACTCTGGGGTGTCCCCAAAATAACCAAATGCTATTTGGATATTTGCCACTTGATCAAAGGCCTCTGGGAATCTCTTTGTCTGAAGAAGGGACTCTAAGAAACAACCATGCTTCTCAAAGTCCTATGCATGTTTCTTTGCATCCCACAGCACCTCTAAGACAATCTGTGTCTCCACAAGTGACTTTAGCAACATTGCTCTCACATCAAGGATCTACGAAGCAACATACTTCTTCTCAAATCCCTCAAATAATTTCTCAATCTGCCCAAAATTCTCTACAACAACCAACTTCTGTCCCAGGACTTCTGAATCCTTCCAAATCTGGACAGAATACTCAAGGATGTTTGCCATATCCCCCAGTTACAGGAACCCAGGCATCATGTGCCCCAGGTTTTCAGAAAATGTTCCCAGGTTCTACAAACTCAGGGTATAGTGAACCATTGCCATATGTTGAAGAGCCCCTGAAACTTTCCTTGTTTACACAGGGGACACTGTGTCCTATTTCATCTCCACTAGGAGATCTTGATCCTTTGGATTCTTTCTCTGGCAATCTGGAATCATCTCAACCTGCCCAAAGGAATCTTGGCCATTTGTCATATGGGATAGAGCCTGTGGAAAATTCTCCATCTGTCTCAGGTTATAGAGAGCCTTCTCCATTCAACAAATTCCCTACAGGCTTTTCATCATATGCCCCAGGTGATCCAGCACCTCTTCTCTCTCCCTGGTGCTCTCCACAACTTGGTATATCTGCCAAATGTTCACTTAGGTCTTTGGCATCATCCAATTCTCTAGAGTCCTTATCATCTTATTCAGGCATAGAAGGAACACTCCAATTGACACAGAGGTGTCAGGGGCAACTGTTGCATGTAGGAGAGACTTTTGAACATTCTCCACCTCTTGAAGGGTCTTCAGTATATGTACCTTGTGCTCCAGATACCCAGGGGTTGTCCTCTTTAGAACAAGGGAGTCAAGCAACTTCTCATTGTGTTGAAGGAGCTGTGGGTTCCTGCCTATCTACACAAGTGTCTATAGGACAGCCCACATCTACAGGAACATCTCTTGGACATCCTCCATCTGCCCAAGAGCTTTCAAGCACTGCATTACATATACAAGGTACAGGCTCACAGTCCACTTCTGTACAGAGCCAAGTAGCACATTCTCCATCCACCCCAGTGTCTCACAGATATACTCACCATGCCCAAAATATGTTACAAACATTGAAATATGCACAATGGTCTCCAAAAATTTCTCCAACTGCACAAGGGCAGAATGGTTCCACACCCACAAAAGTCACTTTAGGACAATCACTAACTCAGAGAGGATCTCAGGGAAATTCATCCTCTACCCAAGGAGCTGTGGGCTTGTCTACATCAAGACAAGAGACTGTAGGACATTTGGTAGTTGCCCAAGGGTCTCTAGGAACTCCCACAACTTCCCACAATGTGGTAGGTCCTTCCTATTATCAAGAGGCTGTAGCACAGTTCCCATCTGTCCCAGGTGATGGACTATCTCCCTCTGCCCAGGGGATGCTGAGCATTTTACCGGCATCCCAAGTTAGTCTACAATCATCATCTTCTGTTCAGAGAAGTATAAAACCTTCATTAGATGTGCAAGGTGCTCTGCAACTTCAGCCTCATTCCCTAGGATATCTGGGACCTTGCCAATGCAATCCAAAGGCATCAGAAAAATTGCCATCTTCCCAAGAGGCTTTGAAATTTTCAGAATGTTCATCAGGGTCTCTAGAAACATTGCAATCTCTCTCAGGAACTATATGTGGTGAAGGTGCTGTCTGCTCTTGTCATTCTGACAAAAAGTTTCAAGGATCATCAACGTCTCTCCAGGAAACTCTTCCATTTTTTCCATCTTCTAAAAGATCACTGGGACCTACTCCATCTGTACCAGGCATCTTGAAATCTTTATTATCAGACAAATTGGGGCCAGAATTGTCTATGTCTGCCCAAGGACCTCAAGGACATTCAACACCTCAGCAGGGGAGTTTAGGACATTCACTATCTACCCAAGTAGCTCTGGTAAATTCCCTATCATCACAAGAATGTGTAGGAAATTCAAAATCTGATAAAGGGTCTCCAGAAACTTGCACATTTTCCCAAGAGGATCTTGGCCCTTTTTTAACCCAAAAGTCTTTAGTAAAGTCATCCTCTGCTCCAGGAGATTGTGCACGTTCTCAGTCTTCAGAAGCTTCTATAGAAAAATCACAATCTACCCAAGGGTCCAGAGTAACACCATCATCTGCCCAAGGGTCTATAGAATCTGCACCATCTACTCAACATATTCTAGGAATTCAGGCTGCTTCGGAGGGGCCTCAGGGTCCTTCCCAATTGACACTAGAGACAACAGAAACTTTGTCAATTATCCAAGAGGTTTACCACATTCTAAACTCTGTCACTAGGTCTCTAGAAATTTTCAGTTCTATTCTAGAGGCAATGAAACTTTCACCATCTGACTAATATTCTGTGGGTTCTTCTATATCTGACCAAATGACGCAACCATCACCATCAAATTCCAAGGAAATTCTGCAACATTATCCATCAGACCGAGAGTCTTTGAAATCTGTCCTATCTTAAACAGAGCCAGTAAGACATTCACTAATAGACCAAGGTTTACAGGAAGTATCTTCAGGTTAAAAATGACACTCCAAGATTCATCACCCCAGTAAACATATTTAGGAAAAGCCTTGTCTACCCAAGGAGTTCTAGGGCTGTCTATATCATCACCAGAATCTCCCAGACATTCAACATCTGCTTAAGGGTCTCCCGATATTTCCGTGCCACCCCCAAAGTCTCCAGACCCTTGTTTGCACCAAGGGCATTTAGGGCAGTCATCATATGATTCAGGGGATCTAGGATTTCATGATTCTACTGAAGGGACACTAGGTACATCACCCTCTAACCAAAGTACTCTAGATATACCACCTTTACCCGTGGGATTATAGAAATTTCATCATCTGTCCATGTTTCTCTAGGACATCTGCCTTCTTCAGGGCAGAGTCTCAAACCTTTGTTATTTAAGACAGAGGCATCAGAAACTTTCCCATCTACGAAAGATGCTTGCAATGTATCAGAAAATTCCCTGCTAACTTTGGAAACTTTGCCATCTACACCAGGGTCTTCAATATCTAGCCAAAGTTCCTTGGAACTTTCTGTATCTGACAAAGACATTTTAGGACTATCAATGTCTCCAGAGGAAAATCTGGAAACTTCTCGATGTGACCAGAGGTCTCTGAGACTCATGCCATCTGCAGCTTGGACTGTGGTACACTCCCCATCAGAACAAGGTTGTCAGAAAATACTTCAAGTGTACAATGTGACTCACAGTCACAGCAAGGCTGTATAGGAAATTCATTGCATTCACAAGAAGTTCTGGGGCTACTCTTCCCAGCACAAGAATCTCTTGGATATTCACCATCTGCTAAAGGGACTCCAGGTGCTTCGTTGACATTCCAAGAGGGTTCAGACCCTTTCAGAAAGTCAACATATGATGCAGGAGATCTTGGAGTTTGTGAAACTGAACAGGGGACTGTAAGAACATTGCCATGTCCCCCAAATACTCTAGAAAACCCATATTCTATCATTGGGATTATAAAAACTTCACCATATCGCCAAGATAATCTTGGATATCAATATCCTTCAGTGCCTCTGCAATGTTGTTCAATTTCTTCAGAGACATCATAAGCTTGGCCAATAGACAAAGAGGTTTGTAAACCTTCAAAGTCTGTTTCACAGACGCAAGAAACTTTTGTATCTATGCCAGGGCCTCTGGGAATTTTGGATTCTGACTAAAGTGATCTAGGCCCTTTGGAATCTGACCAAGGGAATGTTGGACCATCAACATCTCTCCAAGATACTCTAGAACACATCAAAAGAGCCCAAGGGCCTGAAGAACCTGTGCCATCTAACCAAGAAAATGTGGGAGCATCATTTTTTGCATAGTTTCCAGGCAACTTTATGCCTCTTCCTACCCAAGACGTTTCCCTTACACGAAAATAATGCCCAGGCTTCCCAGTTCTACTCAAAGTGTATTGAGATGTGCCCCATATCCTGAAGGGGATATCAGATATTCCTTTTCGGAACTTGATGGTTTAAGAAGTATCCTTTCCACCAAATGTAGGCTTGCATCTTCCAGGCATACAAAGAAGGTCTCAAGTCCTATCCCTACTCCTCAATGGAGTGTGCCACCCCCAACATCATCATACTGGAGTGCAGATTCAGATCCCCTCTTACAGGGGATTTCAAACGTTCTCCTTCTCCACAAAGAGGGTCCATATATTCTAAATCAATGAAAACAAAACACAGACATGCTTCTAAAGAAGCAGGCCTTAAATTTGTCCCATCTGAAGATGAGGGCTTGAAACTTTGCCATTCTTCCAAAACGGGCGGGGTGGGGGACACAAAGTTTCCGTTTCTGACGAAGAGAGTGTAAGGCTTACAACTGAGACCAAAGTGAGCTTCATCACTTCTCCTTCTGCCAAAGGAGTCTTCGGGTCATCAGGATCTCAGAAGGAGGGCTTTTGAAGGTCTCCATCTCCACCATGTGTCACTTAACATTCCAAATCTTCCAAAAACAAATTGGAGCGGTACCTCTCTCAAGAAGCAGATGTTCACACTTCCCATGCAGAACACAAGGGCCTCAAACTATTTTCTTCATCCAAAAAAGTGCACAGACATTCATCTGCCAAAAGGGACCAGAAACCACAAGACACATCAACTCCCTCTGCCTCAGCAGGCTGAGTGTCACTTATTCTAATCCTCTGATTTCATAACCACCGTCCACAAATTAATGACCCTGATGCCTGAAGTCCTAGAGCTTAAGAGTATCAAGCAACAACCTTTAACATGTTCAGCTGAAATAAAGAAGCCATGTCCTTCATGTTCAGCAGAAGGTGCTGGATTGGTCAAGAACTCTAGCTGGGTACTACCTCCTAGCATGTTGGAGATTGATCACACTGCTGCCTGTCCTGCATGACATGTGTGTTCTAGATTCCCATGAAGATTGTATAAGGAAACATGAGCCTTCTCAAATTCCCAATTTGAGCTTTTCAGGTGACTCTTTGACCTTTCTGCTTTCCCGAACATAGCACAAGACTTTCTGCCACCAAAGACTTATGTCCTCACACTTCCCTGTTTGGCTGTGGATGCCTCAAACATTCTCTCTCTGTCCAATGGTTCCCCACATTGTGTTTCTGACAAACGGGCCCCAGACTTATTCTTTCAGAACCAAGACGACTCTAACTTTCCCCAGTGACTGAAGTGGAATTCAGATTGTTCTCAAGGGCTCAGGGAGTGGTTAGGCACATCTCTTCAGAAGCAGGAAGCTGAATGCAGAGGACATTGAGACAACTTTCCTTTGATAACCAGGAGTCCTCAGACATCTACTAATTGCCAAATTATCTCATACTTTCCACTTAACAACAAGGGTGTCACACACACTCCCAATGACATAAGGGGGCCTGAGACATGGAACTTGAGAAGCATGCAGTCAGACCTCTCAAATGCCACAAGAAGACCACAATTACAACCCCTTTATAGTCATTGAGCCATAGAATGTCTATAGAAAGTCACAGTGGATCTTCAGATTTACCTTCCAGATCCAGGACAATTCATTCGTGGAATTAATAACTTCATTGGACTTTAGATATGACCCCTCAGAAGTACACTACCTCCCTAATTCATGGAGCTCACACCTCACTGGAACATCTTCGGAAGAGGGACTTAGACATATCTCCTCCAACCATAGTAGCCCCTGAAGATCAAGGTATGCCAGGAGGGTGCTGTTGAAACATACCCTCTTTGAACAAGAAAACTTTAGTCTTCCTCTGTCTGTACTTGAGGGCTCTGAGACATGCCCCTTTGATTCAGCAGCATACAGAAACGGCACTTTGACTCTAGCATGTGACCCAAATATTGATATCATGTTGCTTGAGACTGAATTTCCTATTAACAAGAAAACAATGGAGCTTCTCTTTGTGTTCATGGCCATATCAGATCTGCCAAACACCTAAGAGAGACCAGAGCTTCTCCACCAAATCTGAGGGGCTAGAAAATATTCTCCCAAGGAAGTCTAGATTGAAGTAGAGGCATGGCAGAATAGAAAGCTCAGCCTGTATCCAAACACATCCATTTTTAAGCTGCTCACCAAAAAGTTACCTGTCCTCCATGGCCACACCTGTACAGCTTATCATGAGTAGGGAACAAACCAAGGACTGTGACCCCACTATCAGAAAACACTCTGATTTCTGTCATGCCTCAAAAGCAGTCCTCGGAGATTAGGATTTTCTAGAGTTCTCTGAAGACTTGGAGACTCACTATGGAGTTCCTGGGCCTTCTTCGTCTACAGAAGGTAAGCACTGGCATTCCCATCTGCCCAATAGGGTTTGTGATTTATCTCCTGTCCCAAAATTTACTGTTTTTTTTCCTCTTAATAACTTGAGCCTTAAAATTACTTCTTTGAACTGTGTATTGGTGGCACATGCCTTAATTCCTAGTACTCAGGAGGCAGAGGCATAAGTATCTCTGCGAGTTAATAACGGCCACCCTGCTCTCCATTGCAAGTTCCAGGACAGGCTCCAGCAATACAGAGAAACTCTCTCAAAAAACTAAAACCCAAAACCCAATTTCCCGCTTTGAACCAAAAAGAATTCAGAACTTCCCCCTCTGAGCAAGGGCACTTGGGATATTTCACCTCTGACAAAGGGGCATTGGTCACTCTGGATAGAGTCCACAGAAGTATAGAGGAGCAAGCAATTCTTGGAACCCATGCTACTTTCTTGAGCAAAATTACCTGGCATGGTGTGGAATCAGGAGCCCGAACCAGTTCTGGTTGGCTGAACACAATTCTTAGGCGTTAACCACACGGGTCTCCTGCCCAGGCTCCTAACGAATCCTGGTATTGATGCTTGTTCTCTTGCAGACTCAGCTAAAGACATGGACATCTGAAACTGAGGCAGTGCTAG
Source organism: Cricetulus griseus (assembly GCF_003668045.3). Taxonomy (NCBI): domain Eukaryota; kingdom Metazoa; phylum Chordata; class Mammalia; order Rodentia; family Cricetidae; genus Cricetulus; species Cricetulus griseus. The sequence goes on along the minus strand of NC_048604.1, from coordinate 33,310,668 downwards.
GACCTTAGGAGGTATGGTCGTCAATGGAATTTTTTCCTTAGAGATATATGGGATTTGCAAACTCTTATCATGTCTCCCCTGTCAAATGGGAGTCAGAAACTCTTCTCTTTGCAAGATTACGCCCACTTTCTGCCTTTGATTAAGGAGACATCTGATCTCCCTCCTGAAACAAAGGGAGCCCAACATCTTTCCAGTGTGTCTGAAGTAATCTTAAACATTCATGTTGTGTGAAGGGACACATACTTCGGGATATTATGGAGTGGGCCTCAGTCATTCTTCTTAATAATGGGTCCCATTTGGACCTTCCATCCAAGGAATGCTGTGAAAAAATAACCTCTGCCCTAATTCCCAGTCAAGGAAGTTGGCTACATTCTACTTTCTTTGAACATGGGGAATTAGACACACCATTTCATTTCAAAGTGAATCATCACACTCACCTGATTGAGCAGATACAGACCAGGCCAGGGCCATGAAAACTCACTCAAATGATGATCATTTTCTCACACAGACTTCCAACCAACACTCCTGACAACAACCTTCTCAGAGTAACCACTAATATCTGTGGAAACCTAAGCTCTACTTCTCTAACTACCAAGGTCTTAGTATTTTCCCTTTGAGCTGGGTGTCCACTCCTGCCCAAATGACCAAAGGGATGTTAATCACTCTGAATCGATATCCAAGGATGTGACAGTAACATCAGATCCCTGATTAAACACCTTCGAGTTTTAAGATTCTCCCAGAAATGGAGTGATCCCGTCTGCGCTGTCCATGCCTGTGTTGGTGATGAAAGTCTTGTGGAGGGCACACAGCCAGTGATTACCAACCAGCCTGTAAGAAACAATGCACTCATTGCTGGCAAGCAAGACTCCGAGTCCCAGAACTTACGGGTATTCTAGAGTGTAGAAACATTTGGATCTGGTAAGATATTGCCTGCACCTTCTTTCAATTCCCCAGGATTACTGGGAGCATCTGCTTCTGCCTACAGCAACCTGGGACCATCCATCTCTTTCCTACCCTTCCATCACTTTCTGCCTTTCACAAATGAGTCCTGATACCCTCCACATATGGTCACATGGGTCTTACATCAAACTGATCAGGCACAGGCCCTTGAGAGCCTCGCTCTATAAAGAAGGGACAACATTCTTCCCCTGTAGTTTGAGGTCTCATTGCACAAGTTTATTAATCAGAGCATAAAACCCATGCCATCTGCCTTCAGGCCAGCCAATGCAAATGGGATGATTTCTCCATGTCTGCCTAGACCTGGTCAGCTGAATACAAACTAGAGGATGGACCCTAGCGAGGGACATTCATCCAGGACTTTAGAAGAAGACATAGGTTTTTGCTGCCTGGGTCTCCCAGAATGAACACAATCTATGAAGATACAAACTGTGAATAGGAATTTGAAGCTCATGATCAGTGCTTCAAACTTTCTCTACAGTATAAGGTACCAAGGATATTTTATTCACCTTCAACCAAATTTGTATGGCACTTTCACCCTCTGCCCAAAAGTGATTCCTTCTTCATTTTTATTGGAGCCTCAGTGGTTTCATCTGTTATATTTTGACGATGTATTTATTTCTTATATATACAATAGTCCAGATGGCACCAGCTTTCATTACAAGTGGTTGTGAGCCAACATGTGTTTGGTGGGATTTGAACTCAATACGTCTAGAAGAGCAGGCAGTACTCCTAACTTTTGAGCTGTCTCTCCAAACTGAAGTTTCCTCTCTCACATGAGGCAAAGACCTTCCAATTTTCTATTATTTATTATTATTATTATTATTATTATTATTATTATTATTATCATTATCATTATCATTATTATTATTACTTTACTGCTTCTCAGTTCATGGAACAGGATGGCAGAACTCCCAAAGACTGGGATTGCCCTAAAGTCCATTGCCCTCTGGGGCCTAAAACATTTGTTTGTGTTCCATGATCCTTACATATTCCCATTCCTATCAAGTAGTTCTGAGTCTTTTCTTTTCTCACTAAAGTGGTGTCTGACCATGGGAGTTATACCACTCTGCACAAACAAGTGTCAGACTTTCCCGATATTCCCAGTAGTTGTGTGGGCCAATGATCTCCCTCCACTCAGTAAGACGATTTCAGACACAGAGACTGTACAAAAGTGGATCTGGGGAATCAATATTGAAAGGGCTCTCAAAGGTGACCCCTTTACCCAAGGGATGTCTCAGATCTCCACCCTCTGCTCTTTGCCACTTTAAGTCACCAGAGCTTCCGTTCTTTCCACTATGACCTCACTACTTTCTGATTTTAGATCTAAGGGCAGAAGATAGAAAAATGTAGTCAGAACTTCCTGAAAATTTGGTTATCAATAATGTACCATTCCTATCTTTTATCCATACATATGTACAGGTGAACACAACCTTAAATAAACATCATTGCTTACATAACCACTTATCCTGTGATAAGACTGTTATGAGATTTGCCATAGAATCTCAAAGATTTCGCACAGGGTTTGTACTTTTGTGTTGGGAAGCATAGTTGGAAGCTAGTGAGGCAGAGCCAGAAGCTTTTCCCATTCCCCAAGATAGCCTAGGACCTTCTCTTTCTGACCAGGGGTGAATGTCGTATTCCTATTCTACACAACATGGCTGGGGGCCTCCTCCCTGTGAGGATGTTCATGATTTCTCCTTTGCTCAACGTGGTCTCATAACTTCCTGTTCTGAGAGGAGGTGTGCAGAACTCCCCTGTTCCCAAGAGGCCTCACACATTCCTAGTTTATTGAGGTTACACGAAAACTACCTTTCTTTTATAGAGCGGATTCAGAGCCTATTGCTCTGCCTGTGACAATCCAATTCCAATCACAAAGACATTGTCTTCCCCCTGTTTAGAGGGAAATGTAACTTTATCCCATTGCCCAAGTTGACCTGAAAGTGTCCTCTTTCACCCAAGGGGGACTCAGGCCTACCAGCTCTTATAAGTGGTCCATAGATGTTGTTTTATTGACTCATATGCTTGCTGTACTCCCAACTCTCTATTGTTGCGTCCAACTCTCTATCTGCTATGCATAATTTACAATATTACCTCTCTGAACACAAGAGCCTTGGGCTCATCTTGTGTTACCAAAGCTTCTTAGAATAAGGACAATCATCCTACATGTAGGGAGATATGGAATGATAGCTGCCCAGACTTAACACAGCCCCCCAAATGTGGATATTCTATATACTGAAAAATATTGGAAGTCTATCATGCAGCACCATAAATTCCCCTGATACACAAGGTGTTTACTTTATGTCAGATGGAAAATGGTTTTTCCTATTTATGTAACCTGTTAATTTACTCCCTGACAAATAGGTGTAGACCTTCACCTTTGCTCAAAATGTCAGAAATTCCACTTACGACCAGGGTGCATCAACATTTCCCTTATTCCCATGGAGTCTCCACATTGCTTCTGTGACAAAGGGCATAATAGTCCTTCTATTTCTGTCCAAAGGATGAAGGACCTTCCCCCATTTTACACAGGGAGATTTAGATATTCACATCAATAAAGACTGCCTCAGACTTGCCTTTTTGATCAAGGAAATCCCACTTAGTCACCATCTGCCCAAAGATTTCATATATGCATCTTCTTCTTTGGTCACTTGAAAAGTACCATTCTGAACAAGAGACGCCAGAGCACTCTGGACACAAGAGTTTGTGTCCCTGAACACAAGAGTAGCAAGATGAGGGTAATTCAGACTAATGTCTTCCTTCTGGTACCTCAGACAGAGATCTCCTGTCCTACATGCAGAGGGATGTGTGGATGGACATATGCCTGATGAAGACACTGAGCCAGAGACTATTGCCCTACAGCCCCTTAGCAGACTTCTAAGACTGCTGACATACCTGACATGGACATTCAGAAGATATTTATTCTAGATTGTGACTTCAAGTTTGGTGCTGATGAAGGAGTGAATGACTGGAACATCCTATAATTCTCAGGTATCATTCGACCTTCAGTTCTGCCCAATAGGGCCACAGATGTATGGCTAAGAGAGGCTGAGACATTCCATCCAGTCCTGGGAACTCCTATGTCATCAGCTAAGTTAAAGGGTCTTGGGTCTTTCAGCTACCACCTATGTCACACTGTGAAATTGGATTTGCCCCACCTACCCAAAGAAATCTAAGATCTAGTCTTGCGGAAGTGGCTCTTAGACTATCCCCTCTCCTCAAGGATTCCCCACATATTTGTCTTCTGACTAAAGGGTTCTCAGAGCTGTCTGCTCTGATAGCGAGCTACAGTCCACCAATATCCAAAGGGTTCTAAGACCTGAATATGCCCCTGTGGGAGTGTACAATCTAGGTCTATGTCATTGAGCCACAGATCATTCTGCTTTGAAAAAGAGGTTCCAGTCTATTGCCTCTCATTTACCAGGGTGCAATGTTCTCATTCTGCTCAAGTTGTCTTCAGATTGTTCTCCTCTGACACAGGACACTCAGACATTCCCCACCTTAACATGACATACTAGAATATTTTTACTTTACCAGCCCACCCAGACTTAAAAGTACAAGAGCCTAAGAGTAGAAGGCTCAGAACTGAAGAGTTCAGAACTGAAGAGCAATGCCTTAAGGCAGACACCAGTATAATGTATGGCCTCCATCAATCATACCTAAACCTCGGGAGCTGGACATATGCTTGAGATGCAGAACCATCTTGGGGCCATCATGCAGTTTTTTGAGTGAACACTCAGACTGGTGCCTGACCTGCCAGACATTCACAACAGGGGACAGATTTTCCAGTCTGGAATCAAGACCTGGAAGCCGGTAAGGGAATACCTGGAATGGGATCCAGTGTGTGAGGTCTCTATGAAGAGACATCAGAATTCTGCTCTCTCTCCCAGAGACCCTCAAGCATTTCTGCTCTAAATCTGAGGGCATTGTACTTTCTCCAGGGCTCTTGAGTTCTCATTTCTTTGCCATGCCCCTTGGAAAGCCTCGGACCTCTCAACTCTGAACTATGTATCCCTATTTGTACATCTCTGACTATTGTTGAGTGCCATTCATGGTCTCAATACCAGGCCTGCAGTACTGCTTTCACTGACAATGGGTGTCTCACACATACTCTGTCTGACTAAAGGAGTATTCAAACTCCACCTCTGGCTAAGAGAGCTGCAGAACTTCCTGTCCCATTATGTAAGGTGTCTATACTAACATCCTCATCCAAATGGCCTCTGGATTGACCTTCTGACCTAGTAGGTGTGAGAGCTTCCCACTCTCCTCAAAGGGACATCACATTTACATCAGGTGAACATAGATGCCTTGAACATTCTCCTGCTCATCAATATAACATTTCTCCTCCAGCTTTGAGGTCTCAGAGCTCAAGTGTACCCAGGAGAGGCTGGAATGCCAGTCATCACTCTTCAGGGCATTCATCAGAACTTCAGAAATGGAGCACTCCCAACCTGAGACCCCAGACCTGGATGGCTGAATAACACCAACCTGTGAGGCTGACAAAGCACAGACACCAGCCAGTCTCTTCGGACAATGTTCAGATTACTGCATATCCTCCTGGAGAGGCCACAGATGATATGATTACTTTGTTGTTATTGCTGTTGTTATTGTTCTCTTCTTGGTGTTGTTTTATTTAAGTTTAGAAGAGGACAGGTTGACAGTTTGTTGTTTTTGTAATCATGCCCTGGCATTGTAACTCAGTAACCAAATGATTAAATTCTTCACATCTTCTACTGTATTTGGAAATCAGAATGCATGCTTATCTTTCACAGTTTTGTTTCAAAGACATTTCCCTATGTAATTCAATTTTACAACAGAATCATTTTAACCAATACTAAAATGAATATACATTTGATTTACAAAAGTCTTTCTGTACATTGTTAATATTTCTACCTCCTGATCATTTTCTTTGATGGAATTTGGAAGATGCTTTCTTACTGACAAGTCTTTTAAAAAGTACCTTAACACGATTATCTTTTACTTTGTCCACTTATAAGTGATTACACACCATATTTTTTTTCTTTCTCTGGGTCTGGGTTGCCTCACTCAGGATGATTTTTTCTACTTCCATTCATTTGTGTGAAATTTTATGACATCATTTTTTAACAACTGAGTTTTTAGTCCATTGTGTATTTTCCTTTTGAACTACTAAGAACTCTGTCACTATCTACAATGATTGCATTATCTCTTGTTCTTCCATAGTTGCATCCTGCTAAATATCTATGTTGTTTATAAAACTTTGTTGTACTTTAAAAGGATGTACCTTAGACATGATGGTGTATGATGAATTGTCAGCAGCAGCAGAAACATCTTCAGTCTCATTGTTGTCCAGTGGATTCTAAGTATCAATTACTACACAGTAGTAATGGAAATAAATACAAACTGTGAGGAAGAGTTCCAGGTTGTAATCCCCAAAAACAGTTAGAATCAAAGGAAAGGCCAGAAACTAATAGAATCTATGTGCTTCAAATGGCGATTGAGAGTGTTGTGAATGAGTTTGCAAGAGACACTGTAGTTTGAATATTCAATCTTTATGTCTTAAATAGTGGTAGTAAACTATGCTCAGTGTTGGTGCCAGAAGTAAATAGCAACCCTCCCTTTTAGTTTTTGGTTTTTTTGAGACAGGGTTTCTTTGTATTGCTTTGGAGCCTGTCCTGGAACTTGCTGTGTAGACCAGGCTGGCCTGGAACTCACAGAGATCTGCCTGCCTCTGCCTATCCAGTGCTGGGATTAAAGGCATGTGCCACCACTGCCCGGCAGAGCACCACATTTTTAGTGTTTAGTTTATCATTAGGTATATCTAGCTGTCTGTATGTGTATCCTCTTTGTGTATATGTATGTAGGCAGGTATGGAAGTGTTTGTCTATATCTATCATCAATCAACCTATCATCTACAGGTGTAGTTAACAGTTCAATTTCTTCATGTTCAATGAGTTGTGTTGGTTTTGTCTTACCAATTTGATCCTGTTGCATTTTGCAGAGTGTAACCGTTGCAATTGTCTTGGCAACAGCCTTGGTTGTTTGGGGAGTTTCAAAGGGCCACCTTGGCCAACAACTCAATAGAATGCAACCCAGTTCGGGAACTGGAATCCTACTTTGGTGACAAGAGATGGACACCTGGGACTCTGTCTCCATCATTATTAGGAGACATCAAAAGGATGGCCATCATATATTTTAGGAAATTCCTGCTGAACTAGGTTTCCATATGATCCCTCAAATACTCCTCATTTCAAGCTATCTATTCCTGGATGACTTCCCTCTACCCTATCTTCCCTCCCCATCCCCATCTGATCCTGTCCAGTCCCCCACACAACCCAGTCCATCAATGACATTTATTTCCCCATCCTATGGACATCCAGTCCCTTCCTCTATACCTAACCTCTCTGGGCCTATGGATTGGAGATTGGTCTTCATTGATTCAATGACTAATGTCTTAGTGTTTCTTTCTATTGCTGCAACAAAACTTTAGGACCACCAAGCATGTTCAGGGAAGAAATTATCTTTTTGACACACACACTTCATTGTAGCCCATCATTGAAGGAACCCAGAACAAGAATCCAAACGGAGAAGAAACCAGGAGCCAGGAACTGATGGAGAGGTCATGATGGAGGTGCTGCTTACTGGATCGGTCCTTATAATTTGTTTAGCCTGATTTCTTATAGAGAACCCAGGACCACCTGCCCAGCTGGTGAGTCCACCCACAATGGGCAGGACCCTCCCTCATCAATCACTAAATAAGAAATTATCCTACAGCCTTGCTTATAGCCGGATCTTATGGAGGTATTTTCTTTTCTTATGTGTTTTAGGGTCTCCCAATCATCTCGTCTCTCTCACTCTTCTTTTCTTTTACAATTTATATATCCCAACAAATTCTTTCAGGCATTATAAAACTTACACTGTTGGCTGGAGAGATGGCTCAGAGGTTAAGAAAACTAGGTGCTCTACCAGAGTTCAGTTGCCATCAAACACAGGGTGGCTATCAGACATGTGTTCTGAGTTTGAGGCCCTCTTCAGGCATGAAGGCAGAATACTATACATAAGAAGTCATTCTTAAAAAACACTTACATTGTTATTACATTCTATTATTGATGTGAATGATTTTAGTGAATACAGGCAAAGACCATGTTTGCAATTTCCCAGACAACCACAAGTACACAAATCTACACAACTGGCACATTCATGCTGAATGACCACGGGTTGTTGTTTCAGGCTCTGTGAGTTACTGTGAGCCATGCTTGTTGTTTCTGTGGGTTTTCTTATGAAGTCCTTGACTCCACCCTGGCTCCAGCAATCCTTCCTCCTTCTCCTCATCAGGATTCCCCATGTTTGGCCTGAGGGTTAGCTGTGGGTTCATCATGTCATTTATTGAAAACCTGAGTAATATTCCATTGTGTCAATGTACCAGATTTTCTCTTTTAACTTTTCTATTGAAGGACATCTAGGATGTTTTAAGTTTCTGGCGATTATGAATAGAGTACCATTAAACATGGTTGGGCAAATGTCTTTGCTGCAGTATGAAGCATCCTTTTTGTACAAGCACAAGAGTGATATAAGTGGATTTGAGGTAGCTAAAGTCCCAACATTTTGAGGGACTACTGTAAGATCCCCGGAAGCTCAGGCCTCCAGGATCTCAGCTCAGGAACACAGTCACACCAATCACCAGGAGGATTTGAAAGCGTGATGCAAACAGCACAAGGCTTTATTATAGTTGTTTAATGAACTAACCCCATGTTAGCTCGGGTCTTTGATCCATCCACCATGGTGGATGGCTAGGAAAGAAAGCTCCAAGCATCTGCATAGAGATCTTGTAGGGCAGTGTAAGGGGAGTGTCTAGGGGTACACACAGGCTCAGGATTGGTGTGGCTCCAGGCTTGGAGATTTGCTCTATGTTGATTGGTCAACTGGTTGCTATGGCCCATAGGCCCTCCCAGGGTGGTTGCTATGCTCTATGTGTCATTGTTGTGCACTTGTCCATAAAGCACACCCAGAGTAAAACATAGCACCACCAGCTAACTTCTGATTGGTTCCTTGCAACAAGCCAGGAATCTAACCTCCCAGTGACTACAACAAGGTCAGACAGGCACGTGTTCAGCTGTTATGGCTGCTGAAAGGGGCAAGTATCTGACCTTAGTGACCAAGACAAGGTAAGGCTAGTGGGTATTTGGCTGTTACGGCTGTCGAAATGGGGAGCTGGTCCCTTCACTACCACTCTGGTTTCCTTGGTGGCTCCATGGGTTTGCATTCCCAACAGCAATGTAGCAATGTTCCCCTTGCACCACATCCTCTGTAGCATGAGCTGTCACTTGTATCATTGGTCTTAGCCATTTTGAAAGGTTTAAATGAAATCTCACGCACTCAAGGCTGAGGTACTACTTTAATCCCAGCACTTGAGAAGCAGAGTCAGGGGGGTCTCTGGGGAAATTTCACCTGGGAGGAGTTTTAGGCTCCTTTACTTTCCACTTCCTTTAAGAGGTGCAAATGTGGCCTGAGCCTCTGCACCTCTCTCAAGCATCCCTCCTGTAAGGCCTCCCCCAAAAGGGAAGATCCTCATTCAAGTCTCAGGATGACGTGACCCCCCAAGAACTCACGAGAGACTGTCCTTGCTGCAATCGCACGAGGTTTATTGACAGGAGCCATCGCGCTGGGGCCGAGACCCATCTCCCACACAGGGGAAGAGGAGTTTCGACCCCCAGTGGCTGGGAATAGGGGTTTTTAAAGGAAGAGAACACAACCCAAAATACCAAGAATACCAGTAAGGGAAGAAACCCCAACCCAAAATACAAAGAATACCAGTGAAGGGTCCTGAGGGAAATCACAAGGGGAAACTCCCTATTCCTTAAGATTGTAAGATTCTAATCTAACTTTTTATGGCTAGCCTTTTCCTGGAATAGAGTTGCTGAACCAGCTAGCCACCCTATATCCTAGTGTTAGACCCCCAGAAAACTCAAGAATCGGGGCCTAGGCCATTACCACGGTCACCCCAATCATCAGGCGGATTTGAAAGCTTGATGCAAACTGCATGAGGCTTTATTGTAGTTTAACTAGCTAACCCCATCTTTTGCGATGACTCGCAAAAGACAACTCCTAGGGCCTCCCAAGAGATCTTATAGGGCAGCGTAAGGGGAGTGTCTAGGGGCACGCACAGGCTCAGGATTGGTGTGCCTCCAGCCTTGGAGGGCTTGCCCTGTGTTGATTGGCCAACTGGTTGTTATGGCCCATAGGCCCTCCCAGGGTGGTTGCTATGCTTTGTGCGTCATTGCTGTGAGCTTGTCCGTAAAGCACACCCAAGGTCGTAAAGCATAGCACCACCAGCTAACTTCTGATTGGTTCCGTGTCACGAGGCAGGCATCTGACCTCTAAGTGACCATGGCAAGGTTATAGCAAGCACGTGTTCGGCTGTTATGGCTGCCGAAAGGGAAGCTGGTCCTTTTACTAGGCCTTATTTTGTCTGCTGAGGGGGTCTTCTTTATCCTGGCCTTTCACTCCCAGGGAAGGCATTGTGGTTACTCTGAGATTTCTTGCTGACCTGAAATGCAAAGACACCTGCTTGGCCAGAATAAAGCACTTCAAGGGCTCCGTTGTCTCCTTTCTCTCTGCCCTGATTATTCTATTACTACCCAAACAACCAAGAATGCAGTGTGTGGGGGATAAAGAAAACCAATGAACTCAGGGCCTTGACCCAAGACTGGGCACACCAGGCCACAGGTGGTCATAGGGGAGCCTCAGCTGAGAAACAACACTGGGGGTTGGGAGTGCAGGGAATGGAGGCAGCAAACTCTATCCTGAGGGTGGCATTTAAAAGCCAGTTGTGGGGCTGCTGGTGTGGCTCAGCAGTTATAACCTGATTGGCATGTGTGAGAACCTGGGTTCTATCTGTTGTTCTTTTGTTTAAGCTGCAGCTGCTAATAAGGAAAGGAACAACGAATAATCAACCCACGTGGAGTTTATTTATCAGAGAGGGGGAAAGGGGGGATGGGCAGTCAGCCAACCCTAGGGAAGTCGAGAGAAAGAGGAAGAGGGGTGTGGGGCAGGACCTTTTAAAGGGAAGATTGCATATGCGCAGTAGGGCAAAGGTCGAAAGGCATGGCGGGTGAGTGAGTACCCGCTTGTTAGGGGGCGGGGTTAGGGTCATCCAGGTGTTTTGTTCTTACAATCCCGGCTGTTGTTTATTATAAAAGTTAGAGAATTGGGCGTGGCAGGTTAGGGAAGTAGGGGCGAAGATGTCTTAAGGCTGCTTCCTGCTGGCCTGGGGCGTTGATCGTCTTTGGGGGGTTGGGGGTGCTGCCACGTCCTGGAGTTGATTGTTGTTTCATTGTAGTCCGGGCCACTCTGGTGCCTTTTAGTCCTGGCAAGATGTTTGTAGAATAGAGGACAAGGTTAAGTTTAGAAAAAAAATTTTTTCTTAGGTCCTGTCATTTGACGGGAAGATTGTAAGATGAGGGAGGGGTTCCCGAGGAGTCACAAGATGAGGGAAGGGAAATTGGGACTGGGGAAGGGTTGGATATTACCTGGAGTGAATCTGACCTGTTTGGATCTGATTCGGCTCCCTGGAACTTATAAGAGTCCTTAAAGTTTGGGAAAACAAAGATTAGACATATTAAATCATATCTAGGTGGTATGAAATCTTTCTGGTTACCTTTAACCAGAAGGCACAAACACTTGGTGATCCTTGTATCTTTAGATCCATGGTTTTTAGGCTGGCATTCCTGTAACAACAGCTAAGTAAATTATTGTGAGATACTTTGGAAATTAATGAGCAGAGTGTAATTAGAAGCAGGAAAGTTTAAAACAGCCTTGTAAAACTTGAGCCTTATTCTTCTGAAATAGGAGGTAAAGTGGATGATTTCAGTGTCCTCTGAAACCTAAGGGAACAGGGTCCTGTTGTAGAAACTGTGTATGAAGGGCGAGTCTCAGGTGGAGAAGTAAAGGGCTTGAGGTGGGATAAGTGAATCCAGTGGGGAAGGCCCTCAAGCTTAGCTGCTGTTGGAGTGACAAGAATTACTTTGAAAGGGCCCTTCCACTTAGGAGACAGGGGGGAGGGGCTCTGGTCTGGGGGAGAAAGAAGTACTTGATCCCCTATGTTAATTGGAGAGGTACAGGGGGTGGCACATGGCCGAGGTAGAGAGTGGTCAGCAAATTCCCAAAGGAGGGAACGGAGGTGATGAAGTAAAGCATTTTGTCCATTAAAACTGTTTTTGTTTTCTGATTTGGTTTGATTTGCTCTGATTTGGATGGCTTCATACGCTGAGAGGGTTATGGGGTGCAGAAACATTTCATCATCACCTGTGGCATGCCTATCACCTCAATGTGTTAGAAGCTGAGGCAGGAGCATTCCTAAGGCTATTCCAGGTTTAATGAGAGGGCAGCGCTGTCTGATATTAATGGGACAGAGAGTGATGAAGTAGAAAACCTGATGCCTCCTTGTGGTAGTTTGAATGTTTTAGGACCACATAAACTCATAAGGAGTGGCACTCTTTATTTATTTATTTATTTATTTATTTATTTATTTATTTATTTATTTATTTATTGGTTTTTCAAGACAGGGTTTCTCTGTGCAGCTATGGAGACCATCCTGGCACTCCTGCTGTAGATTAGGCTGGCCTCTACCTCCCCAGTGCTGTGATTAAAGGCATGTGCCACCAATGGAGTGTGCCCTTGTTAGAGGAAGCTGCATGACACACAGGCATTGAATCTAGACCTTGAGGCTGGAGGAAACACCTTTAATCTAGGCCACACGTTCTGTTGGAAGTGTGTCATGTGGGGACAGGCTTTGAGGTCTTTTTCTCAAGCTTGACTCAGTGTGACAGTTCATTTCCTGTTGCCTGCAAGATGTAGCAATCTCAGATCCAGCACCATGTCTGCCTGCAAGGTTCTGGGTTCCTCGCCTGGATGATTATTGACTGAACCTATGAAATGATAACCCAGCCCCCTCAATTAAATGTTCTCTTTTCAGGAGTTGTCATGGTCATGGTGTCTCTTCACAGCAATAGAACACTGACTAAGACACTCCGAAAGGCTCTGTGTGCTGGCACACATGTCCATATGCACACACCACACACATATACATGCCAACAAAAGGGAAGTAAGTATCATGAGTCATAGATTTCATCAGTATTTGTTCTTCTTTGATATCACCTGGATTTGGGGAATTTTTACAATGGCCATGTAAGACTTTTTAATCATAATATAAAGAACAATGTTTTCTACGATTCACCATTACTATTTTTCTTATGTGTATACATAGATGGAGGAGAAAGTGGGTATGTGAAGCATGTACATGCCCTCAGAAGTCAGGAGAGGGTGTCACATGCCTTGGACCCTGAGTTATAGGTGGTTGAGCGGTCCAATATGGTGCTGGGAATCAAACTCAGGACCTCTAAAAGGGAACAAGCACTTGTATCTGCTAAACCATCTCTCTTGTCCCAAAAATTCTGTTTTACTACTTGTATTTATTTATTTTATGTGCACAAGTGTTTTGCCTGGTGTACGTATGTGTGCCCGCTACATTTCTCATGCACTTGGAGGTCAGAAGAGGGCATTGGATCCCCTGAAAGTGGAGCTACAAGTGGTTGCAATCGACCCTGTGAGAAAGCAACAGAACCTGTACTTGGGTGATAATTAGATCCTGTGCAAGAGTAGTAAGCGCTCCCAACCATGGAACCATCTCTCTAGCCCCCTTAATATATTTATTTGCCTTTGTCTGAAAGAGGTAAACTAAACTAAAAGTCTTCACTAGGAATGAAGGGAACAGACCCTCACTCAGCCCCTGCTTTAGCAGCCGTGACAGGCTACAGAAAAGACATGTAGGCCTCTGACACAAGGAAACTCTAGATCCTCTGGCCTCTGGGAGCCTAGGGCCAAAACTGAACACAAAGAAACTCCAGACTGCCCACGCCCCACTCCGCTCCCCCTGCCCTTAACCCAACCTCATAGGTACTTGGTTCCTGGGAACTGTGTGGCCACAAAGCAAACTCCAGGGGAGACCAAAACCTCCCCTATAGTCTCCAGGACACAGTTCTAAAAACTATTGGAATTTATGAACAACAGGTACCCGTAAGTAACAAGACAAACCATAGAATCCACAGAATGTTCCCTCTCAGCACTGACCAATGAGAATTCCTGGTACACGGGTATTTCATGGACAAAATGTGAGAAGTTTCTCTGATTGTTCCCAAATGTCAACCAACCAGAAACAAACCTGTACCTACTGATATAATCCTGTAACTATTGTCTTTAAAACCTAGCAGTAGATAGGGATCTTCACCCCCTCTGGATGCTGATGTATCAGCTTGCTAGACAGGCCCCTCCTGCGCTAGGATAGACAACTTAATAAACCTTGTGCATTTGCATGGGTGGTCTGTCTCCCTGATCTCTTTGAGGATCCTTTTGTGACTCGGGCACAACAGTTTCTTTTGATGCTGATGATTAAACACAGGCCCTTGAGTAATGTATGCATAGGCTTTATCATTGAGCTCTTCTTTCAGCCCTGAAAACGATGTGTTTAATCTTCACAAGAAAAATATATGCAATTGGTTTCTGTGAGTGGTAGAGAAAAGACAAACTTATAAATATTTGACACAGCTGATTTATGGGTTTCTTTTAATCTGGAGAATAAAAGACACTACAAATGAAATACCAAAAAATATTATCCAGAACAAACAAAAGCATGTTTTATTTAATAATGACTTCTATGCTAGTTACTTTTATATCAACTTGACACAAGTTGAAGTCATTTTGGAAGAAAGAACCTCATTTGAGGAAGTGCCCTCATCAGATTGGCCTATGGGCAAGCCTGTGGTGCATTTTCTAGTTTGAAGATGGATGTTGTTAGTTCCATCCTGTAGGGGGTATTGCCACCCCTGGGCTTGTGGTCCTGGTTACTATAAGAAAGTAGGCTGATAGTATACAAATGAACTTTGTGAGCCCTCTCCACATAGAGGAATACTCTCTCAGCCTAGATCCAAATGATGAGACAGACTTTTGAAGATCCCCCATGGTAGGCCTCGCCCTCCCTGGGGTGCAGAAAGGGGGTGAGATAGGGGGTTAGTGGGGGGCTGTGGAGGAGGGGAGTGAGAGGGAACTGAGATTGACATGTAAAAGAAGCTTGTTTCTAATTTAAATAAAAAAGAAGAAGAAAAAAGAAAGTAGGCTGAGCCTGTGGTGGCTGCACTCACCAATAATCCTAGCACTAGGGAGGCAGAGGCAGGAGATCTCTGTGAGTTCAAGGACAGCCTGTTCTACACAGTGATTTCCAGGTCACCCAAAACTGTTAAAAGAAGAAGCCCTGTTTCAAGCAAACAAACAAACAAACAAACAAACAAAAAGGCTGAGCAAGCCAGAAGTAGGAAGCCAGTAAGCAGCATTACTCCACACCCTCTGCTTCTGCTCCTTCTTCTATGTAGCCAAGGCCATCTGTCCTTGAACATGGCATCTTCTTGACTTATGCTCTGCAATGTTGGATGTATAAGCATGCACCACTACCCATGGCATGTAACAAACATTTAAGTAGAGCTTCCTGGGAACAAGCTAATATTCTTGACACTTTATAAACTTTATTAAGTCATGACAGTAATTCTAGAATTATGACAAATTACATATGTTTATTTGTTCTACCCATTTATTTATTTTTGACAGCAATTGGGATTGAGCTGTATTACCCTGAGTCTTTTATAAACTGTTGTATGAGGGCCTGGGGTGATAAATATGGCTGTGAAGCAAATTTATAATCCCTGCACTAGCATGGCAGTAACAGGCAGGTTCCTGGGGCTTACTGGCCAGACAGCCTAGCCTGTCCAATGAATTCCAGCCTAATCAGAACCCTATCTCAAAGAGCAAGGTTGGGGTGTGAGGTTTTAATATTATAACTTATGGTCCTTCTTGTCGCTTTAGAGCCTGATACTGCTGGGTAATAACTAGGGCTTGGGTTATGGATAGGCGTTCTTTAATAAATAGGAGTATTAAATAAATAATACTCCTATTTATAAATAATAAATAGTAATAAATAGGAGTAGGTGATTAAAAATGCATGGCCCAAAAGTAAGCAGCAGTAAAAGAATAAACAGTGGTCCTAAGAGGGTGGAGATTAGGGTAGTGAGCCAAGGGGATCCATTAAATCATTCTTCAAACCAACCATGTTGGGACTCTTGTTCCTTCCACCACTGGTTGAGCCTTTCCCTGAGCTTGGCCATGGAATCCCTAATAACTCTAGAATGGTTGACACAGAAACAGCACTCCTCTTTTAGGGCAGCACAGAGTCTGCCCACCTTAAGGAAAAGGAGATCAAGCCCCCTATGATTCTGGAGGGCAACTTCGGCTAGAGAAGACAAAGATTTTTTTAATTTAGTGATGGACCCTTTTATGGCCTCAATATCCTCATTTATGGCCGTTTTTAGCTCATTATAGTGGCGGGGGTCCCTGGACCAGTGCTGTGGTTCTAGTGCCAACCCCGGCCGCAAACTCTGTGTCCCCACCAGGGAGTGAGAGATATTGGCATTCCCCCATGAAAAGGAGTTCCTTTTGACTTAGCATCTTAATCAGGGAAAATGGGCCACGTATTCTTTCCATTGCTACTTCCTGCTGACCCTGGGATGAATTTAGGGACCCAAGAAGGCTGAAATGCTAGTCAAAAGCAAAAAAAAAAAAAAAAAGGAATTTAGACAATGGGGAATCCATCAGGAGCTTCTGGTTGGCAGACTCTGTTGCAGAGATAGGGGGTGTCCATATCAGCTGGATTGGTTCACATCCACAGCAAGTGTAGGGCTCGCAGTCTTTAGGAGCAGGCTGTAGTCAGCAACTGATATTCGTCAGCCAGAAGTGGAAATCTGTTGAGACATGTTTAAACTGGGAACAGAAGTTAAAACTTATATATCTTATTGGAACTCTTAGGCCCATATTTTTAGTGATCAGGAAGGACAGGAGTTCCAAGACAAGGGAGAAAATCCCATCCTCAGGAACAAATAGATGGGATAACAAAAGTTGTACTTATCAGGAGTCCTTTTTACCTGTGAGAAGTGGATCCAAACTTTCTGACTTTTGATCCTCTGAAGACTATACGAACTTTATTATATAATAGGACATAGAAGTTTTAGACATTTTATCATTAACAATCTGTATTGAAATCCGCATTGCAGAAAAAGCAGATATTGGGCATCTGTAGAACGGCAAAAATATATTTATATCTTTGAGTTCTAGCAAATATTACAGCTTTGGGTTAGAAGCTTGCACATTTTTCTTCTGTCCTGGGAGATCCAGGTAGAGATTGAACAGGGGTGCCTTTGGCCTGATGAAAAGCCCTTTATGTTTTATGTCTAGATGGCAACCAAAATAAATCTTAAAACCTTGAGCTTGTGACTGAACAGTTGGTAGCCACCGCTCTACCAGCTTATTAAAATTTTATTAAATATTAAACTGTGTATTTTTATATTATTTAGATCTTTATTTAGGAGCTACATCAAGACTGACTGATGTTGCCAAGCTGACAAAGTTATAGCTAGTCTAATCAATAATATTATCAGAGATCTGAGAAAGAGTTAGGGGCAAGCAAGGAGATGAGAGGGGAGAACAAAGAGAGAAATGGTTCCCTCGTGTTATTGGCAGGATGGTTAAGAAACAGCAGAAAAGATGGCTAATAAAGAAATGACTCTAGTTCTACAACATGGAACTGACAGCTCTCTAAAGATGACAAGATGCCTGTGTTTGGTCTTTATCACCTCTAGGTTGCTAGGAGTTTCCAGGTCCACACACCCCTACTCAGGCCAAACCTCCTGGATTAAAGCTGAGACATGCTGGGTCACAACAACGTAGAGGCAGGAGGATCTCTGAGTTCAAGGCTAACCTGGTCAGGACACCCATGAATACACAGAGAACCCGTGTCTTGAAAAATCAAACAAAAAAAATTTTAAAGTTAGGAGGGTGGTACATACCTATAATCCCAGCACTTGGGAGGTAGAGGCCAGAGGACCCGTTCAAAAACAGCCTCTGCTCTAGAGAGAGTTTCAGGCCAGCCTGGGCTACATGAGATCTAGTCTTAAAGGTTGAAGAAAACAATATGAATAGTAGAATGTGTGATTTACAAGTGAGAGGCCCTGAATTCAATCCTTGGTATTGAACAAACCTACAAACCCAGACGTTACTGACACATCAAATTCAGTTCTCTTTTCATGGGTTGTTGTCATTTGCTTTTTCAAGAAAGGGTTTCTCCGTGTAGCCCTGGCTATTTTATAACTCTGTCTCTCTTTGTAAACCAAGATTCCATTTGCCTCTGCCTCTGGAATGCTGGAATCAAAGGCATGCACCAACACCACCTGTAAGACCCCCGGAAGCTCAGGCCTCCAGAATCTTTTCCCAGGACTATAACCACCCCAACTACCATGAGGAGGCCGAAACTTGATGCAAACAGCAAGAGGCTTTAATGAAAGGTGGATATTTGTACAAACGGGCTCTTCCAGCAAGCAGGCTAGAGAGCAGCCCCGTCCCCCAGGCACAGGCATTTTTAAAGGCAAAAACTATAAGCTTAGGGAGGGGCCTCGACTCTCTGTCCTTTGAACCTATGAGTCATGGGTTCCTAGGAGGCCCTTTGTCTTGAGTGGAGGCCTGGGAATCAGATAGCCTCCTGACCTCACCAGTTGTAAAACCTGCAGATCTCAGGATGTGCTAACTAATGGTAGCTATCTCTTTGTTTCACAGGGACCCTTAATTGTTAATTATTGACACATTGGCCAGTGGGGCGATCTGTTTCCTTCATGAGCCCCTTGGGGAAGGTGGCCATCTGGGAATTCTTGGTACCCAGTTATCTTATGGCCTTGTAAGAGAGTAATTGCTGGTGGCTGGTAAATTCCAGGCACTAAGTCATAGTAGTAGCCTTGGTCAGTTTCAGGGCTATATTTCTTGGCTAATTTTTAAGTCTTTCATTCCCTCCTTTTTCTTTTGCAAGGTTTTAATCTTAAAACCTCAGGGGACCTGAGGGTGAGGGCTAAGATGGATAGTCTCACATATGAACTGTAAGAGCCTGTTGAGGAGACAGGGGCCTAATGTCAGAAGCAGGAGGAGTATGAACAGGGTCCCTATTCGAGTGGAAACTAGGGTAGTTGCTATCTCTCCGGCGCCCCCATTAGGGAGTGAGAGATATTGGCATTTCCCCATGTAAGGGAGTTCCTTTTGACTTAGCATTTTAACCAGGGAAAATGGGCGACGTGTCCTTTCCCATGCTACTTCCTGCTGACTTTGGGACGAAGTTAGGGACCCAAGAAGGCTGAAATGCTAGTCAAAGGCAAAAATAGAGGGAATTTAGGCAATGGGGAATCCATCAGGAGCTTCTGGTTGGCAGACTCTGTTGCTGATATAGGGGGTGTCCACTTCAGCTGCACTGGTTCACATCCACAGCAAGTCCAGGCTCCTTAGGAGCAGCCCGTAGTCAGCAACTGATATTCGTCTGCCAGGAGTGGAAATCTGTTGAGACATGTTTAAGCTGGGAACAGAAGTTAAAACTTATATATCTTATTGGAATTCTTAGGCCCATATTTTTAGTGATCAAGAAGGACAGAAGTTTCAAGACAAGGAAAAAAATCCCATCCTCAGGAAAAAATAGATGGGATAACAAAAGTTGTACTTAACTGGAGTCCTTTTTACCTGTGAGAAGTGGATACAAGCTTTATGACTTTTGATCCTCTGAAGCTTATATGAACTTTATTATATATATATATATATAATATATAATATATATATTATATAATAGGACATAAAAGTTCTAGGCATTTTACCATTACCAATCTGTATTGAAATCCACGCTGCAGAAAAAGAAGATATTGGGTATCTGTAAAACAGCAGGAATACACTTATACCTTTGAGTTCTAGAAAAAACTACAGATTTGGGTTAGAAGCTTGTACAGTTTTCTTCTGTCCTGGGAGATCCAGGTAGAGAGTGAACAGGGGTGCCTTAGATGGCAATAAAAATAAATCTTAAAAGCTTGAGCTGGTGACTGAACAGTTGGTAGCCACCGCTCTATCAGCTTATCAAAATTTTATTAAATATTAACCTCTGTATTTTTATATTTTTAAACTATTTTTATAGCATTAAGACTTATATGTCTTTATTTTTTTCAGATCCTTATTTAGGAGCTATGTCAAGGCTGACTGATGTTGCCAAGCTGACAAAGTTATAGCTAGTCCAATAATTAATACTATCAGAGATCTGAGAAGGATAAATTCTGTGTAACTTTTGAATCTATTAAAAATGACAGGGTCCAGTCCATATAAAGTTAGCCATACCCAAGTCTCAATTGTGTTGGGGGCAGAAGTAAATCTTCACCAGGTCCATAAAGTGAGAGTTTTTTTTTTCTGTCTGTGGAAGAGGGACATGGAAAAGACTGACCTTATTTTGTCTAGGCAAAAGTGGTGCAATCAATTCTCCAGTGTCCTGTAGCCTGTCCACAGTCTGAGCCTGGTCCTGCCTGGCAGCACGTATAGCATTTGAGCATCATGCTCTCTGGCCAGCGTTGTCACAATCCATGGAGTCCCATAATCTTCTTTAGAGACCTTGGGTCACTGTCAGGATCTGGAATTCTCTGTCTGATATTATAAGCCTTTTAGTTAGCATTTTAAATGCCATATTCTGCAGATCTCTGTAGTATTAGAAGTCTGCCTAGGTAAATCTGACAACTCTGTTTTCAGTTACTTGTATTAAGCTTAACATTTGAAAACATATACAGGGGACTGAATCAGGTTTATCCCTGTTATTAATCATTAGTACTTAGTTTGACCATAGTCAACAAGCTTGTTTATTTATAAGGATGGCTAGTAACTTGTATTTCTTAACATCTTACAACAGGTTAGTAGCTTTTATAAAACTAAGACTTTATATTGTCAGGTTTATCTTTAAAAATATAATGCTTTAATGTCTATTACAAATTTTTTTGTTGTTATCAATGTAAACGTCTGACATACAGATGCTTCTAGGCTACCCATATAAAGGAGTTTTGTTTTAAAACCTCCAAATAATTGAGACCCATGGGCTCAGAAGTTATTTTAAGCCCTTAGGTCATTGCCTTACTGTACCATAAAAAATAAACAGCTCAATTTTTTGTTAGCATATGGAACTTATGGCTGTGATCTTAAATTTTGGTTGTTTGATTTAAGCACAAACTTTAACAATATAACATAAGCATAAATATCTTATAACCTTATAAATTTGAACAATTAAAAATCTTTTAATATCTTTTTGTAATAATATAAAAAATAAAGCACCCTTGATGTGTTTAAAACCATTATCACCTGGGTGATTATTAAATTTATGTTGTCAATTCCCAGTGTTACTAGTTTTAACTTTTTAACTAGTTTTAATTTTTGACGGATTTAACCATAAATCAGTTTTAATACCATCTTTACTAGGAAGACATCTGAATTCCTCTTAACCCAAATTTAATGACTAGAGCTCAGAGATAAATTCTGAGCTATGTCCATAAATGATTGGCTGCTGTTAGCATTAGATAGCAAAAATGTTTAAACCACTTTTGTTTTAGCTTTATGCTTGTAATAAAATTTACTTTTATATCAGAAAACACAGATAGAACCTTTCAACAAGTATATATAATTTTCTTTTGGGACATAAACAAAACTTTAAACAGAATTAATCTGGTATGGTTAAAAACTTTTAACCTATATTACCATTATAAATTTAGTATTTGTAGATATGAGAGCCCATAGCAAACAGTTTACATTCTTCTCTGACATTTTTATGACTTTCTTTGACCCTTTTTAAATTTGTATTACTTTACTCTTTTTCTTTGATTCCCTCAGACATCTCTAACTTAAACAAACCTCTCTTTTTCTCTTTGTCTCTTTCTTTTCCCCTCTTATCAGTGACTCTCACTCAGGGGTGCCTGGCTGAAGTGAATGTCTTATCTTTTTGTTTTGTTTTTTTTTTTAAGTCCTGAGTGTACCTTTCCCTGAGCCTCTCTGTACCCTCTTAACTGCTTGTTCTGTTTACTATTTATGTTGGCCTACCAGCTCTCCTTTTCTCTGATTAGTAATAATATGTACCATTTTTTTAAAAAAAATGATGACAAAAATCTATATGTATTTTTCTATGAAAGCAAAAGCATCATTTTTAATGAATTTTTGACTTTTATTTTAACATCAAAGCTTTTTAAAGTATACAAAACGGCATAATTTAACATAATTTGACTTAGGAAGAAAGGGAGGCAGTGCTGGTGGGCACAAAGTGTCCTTGGCTGCCAGTGTTTTGAAAAACAATTTTTATTACCCTAACCAATAATAATTTGTAACCAACCCTTGAATCTGAATGACCAGAGCCGCCTTGGTGGAGGGAAGTCTGGCTACAGTGTCAAAACAGGACCCTAGCATCCATGGGCTGTAACTTTACACCATAAAGCCTAGCCTGTTTGGCTAGGAGTGGCCAACTTTCAAGTCAGGGTGGAGGAATCCCATCTGATAGCATGGGAGGGAGCCTTGATGGGCAAGTGAGGCAGTGAGTGTCAACTTTGGGGGACCATGGCTTTCCTAAGAGCAGCAAGGTTTCTAAAGGTTCACATTTTCCCTTTAGGTCCCACTACCTGAGAAGTGCCACCCCTGTGGCAGTCCTGCTCTCTGCACTCCAGTGGGCAACAGTGCAGGGGCAACACTGCTTACCCTGGATGGATAAGCAACATTGATGGCGCCCCTCCCTCCAGCAGTCACAGACCCTCTGTGCTCACTTTTGCCCTGCCCGCTGCTAGACCTCCTGGGGCCTCAACTTTCCAGGAACGGATAGCCAGCTGGGCACACTTAGACTTAGAGGCACTCGCCATTTGGTCAGCCTGGTGCATGCCCCATAGGCATCTTTCCCCAGAGGCTTGTTACCCGTGCACCCGCCATAGACAGACACCTCTGTGAAGGATGCCTGCACCCTGTGCATGCTGCATGCCAGCATGCCATTGTCCTCCTGCAGGGAGGGAGGGGAGAGGCGAGGCGAGTCCCCACTGGCCTGCTCTGCCTGCCGTGCGCAGGCTTTTGCCTCACCTTGGTCAGTTTCTAGGCTATATTTCTTTGCTAATTTTTAAGTCTTTCACACCTAGCTCAGTCCCCTTTTCAATTATACCATATTGTCATGAGATGAGGAAAGAACCTTCTGGAATACTTCATTGGGGGATGAACAAGTGGAGAACTGACTTCTCATAGATGTGAAAGAGGAAACAGAGGATAATAAAATCCAAGCACTTGAGAGACTCAGGCAGGATTGTGAGTTTGAGACCAATTTAGGCTACAAAGAGAGTTCCTAAACAAGTGATATTAAGGGTGAAGTCCATGTTCCAACTCACTTCCTATTCCTGGAAAAAAAAGTGTGTGTGGGGGGGGGATGACAAAAATTATAAACAGAGAAACATGATGGGCTTTTGTGGCATTCATTGTAGACATTTACTAGTTTTCAGATGAATAGGGTAACATACCAGTTTAAACAATAAGTACCTTAGTGATTATCCACCATGTCAAGATAGAACCATTACTTTTTAAATGCCCCCTCCAAAAGGAAGCTGTCTCAAGGAGAGAGCATGATCATTTCTAAGGTGTAGACTTTAATGAAAAAGTTGAAAAATACATGAATGTTGCTTCAAGAGCATGTAGGAAGACTTTAATTTATATGTTTAGAACAAATACTAGTTGAGATTTACACAAATATATAGACCGTTAAAAAATCACAATGAGGTGTGAAGATATATGTCTTTAATCCCAGCACTGTAGAGGCAGAGACAGGTGGATTTCAGTCAGTTTGAGACTAGCCTGGTCTACATAGCAAGTTCTGAGACAGGCAAGGCTAACATTGAAACCCTGTCTCAAAAAACAAAAGCAAATGTTGTTAAATTTCTGCTTGGAAAAAACCATTATGAACTTGATTATTGTCACATAAAATGATCTCTTCCAAAGTTTTGCTTTTATGCACAAAACACACACTTTGAGAAACTAATGTCTGACTCCTTTCCATACATGAAATTATTTATCGTCTTGGCAGATAAGACACACAGGGTTATCTAAACTAAAATGTGAGTTTGCAAAAAAAAAAGTATGAATGAAGGTCTATTTTTCCCCTTCTAACTGAGAGATAATTTTTCTCTTACAGCATCCAGTGTGACATGCTATCAAATGTATCTTGCAGATCATCTGAGTTCTGTTTCAAGCTCTGTGCACTTTTGTTTCCTTTATTTTTCTATATCTACACTTGGGCTTAGGAATGGGCTTTGAATATTTCCTTTCCCTAGATGGAATGCCATAATATTTATAGCTAATAGTGTATCTTTAACAACACAGTTCAAGTAAGTCACTAAATAATACTATATATGAAACAGAGAGAGTGATCTTTTCTTCTCCAGTTTGCCAATCATGACCATTTCTGTAGCAATAAAACATCTGTGGTAGCTGAAATCTGGAATTTAGTTGAAGAGAGGGAGGAATGAAGATCGAAGGGTTCTGTACCAGGTTGGAGAAGCCCACAGAAACAGTTGGCCTGAACAAGGGAGAGCACATCGACCCCAGATGCTGTCAGGGAGGCCAGTACAAGACTGATCCAGACCCCTGAACATGGATGTCAATAAGGAGGTCTCTGCACTCCAGGGAGCCTCTGGTAGTGGATTAGTATTTTTCCCTGGTGCAAGAAGGGACTTTGAGAGCCCATCCCACGGGAAGGGTTACACTCTGGCCCTGGACACATGGGGAAGGGCCCAGGACCAGAACAGGAAGATTCGGTGGACTTTGCAGAGCCCCCGTTGAGAGCCCTCCCCTGCCTGGGGAGTGGTGGGTGGATGGGGTGGGGGTGGCTGGGGGGGGGAGGAGGGATGGGGGTGAGGGGAGGGAGAGGGAGAAGGGACTTGAAATAAGCTTATTCCCTAACTAGAACTAATAAAATAAAAAATAAAAAATAAAAAAAACATCTGTGGTAGTTTGAATGTCATTGGTCCCCATAATCACATAGGGAGTACCACTACTAGGAGGTGTGTCCTTGTTGAAGGAGGTGTGTCCTTGTTGGAGGAAGTGTGTCACTGTCGGGGCCGGCTTTGAGGTCTCCTATACTCAAGCTACACCCAGTGTGGACAGAGACTCCTTGTGCTGGCTTTGGATGAAGAATGCAGCTACCTCTCCAACACCATGTCTGTCTGCTTGTCACAATGCTTCCCACCATGATGATAATGGACCAAACATCTGAAACAGTAAGCTAGCCCCCATTAGATGTTTTCCTTTATAAGAGTTGCTATGGCATTGGTGTCTCTCCACAGCAATTGAAACCTAAAGACAGGATAGGGTCTATGTGAGTTTATTGCTAAGTTCTAGTAATGAATTTGGTAGTGATATTGAAAAGTGACCCCAACCAAACACAAACATTGTTATTTGTCATTCCTGGAAAAAAAAAGAATTAAAAAAATGAATGGAGGGCTGGAGAGATGGCTCAGCGGTTAAGAGCACTGACTGTTCTTCCAGAGGTTATGAGCTCAATTCCCAGCACCCACATGGTAGCCTCTGCTGCCATTTAGGCATATGTGCAGACAGAACACAGTATACATAATAAATAAATTTTAAAACATGAATGAAGAGCTGGGCATGGCAGTGCGTATCTTTAATTCCAGCATGTGGGAAGCAGAGGTGCATTGAGTTTCAGTTTACCTGAGTTAACACAAGGAGACTCTGATGCCTTTGAAGACCATTTGACATATTTGGTCCAAAGGTGGTAGAACTGTTTAGGCAGTCTTTGAAGAAGTTGAGTCACTGGGGATGGACTTGAGGTTTCCAAAGCTCATCCCATGCCTTCTTAACCCTCTCTCTGAAATACTTCAAAGATTGATGAAATAGCACTGCCTATTTTGTGCAGTGTTGAGCACTAAGAATTTATGATATGATCCTTGCCAAAGCATAATGAATATATAATTTCTACCAAAGCATGGTATTACCTGGACTAACTCTGCTGAGGCATTTCAGAGAGCCATGGGTGGTGGTTTAACTGAGAAGTGCCCTCACAGACTCCTTTTTTAGAATATGGTCTCCAGTTAGTGGAACTGTTTGTTTTGGAAGGATTAGAACATGTGGCCTTGTTGAAGGAGATACATCACTGGGGTTGGGACTCTAGGTTTCAAACATCTACAGCGTTCCCCCCACCGCTTTGCCCCATAGCAGTTGTCTCACCGTGTAAACTCTCAGACACTTCTCTAGCACCATGCTTGTGTGCTGACATATTCCCTGCCATAATGGTCATGGACTCTAGGCCTCTGGGATCTTGAGTCCCAAATCATATGCTTTCATTTATCAATTGCCTTGATCATGGAGCTGCATCACCGCACAGTTACAGAAAAGTAACTGAGCTGGGCGGTGGTGCTGCACACCTTTAATCCCACACTTGGGAGGCAGAGGCAGGCTGATCTCTGGGAGTGTGGAGCCAGCCTGGTCTACAGAGCACATTCCAGTACAGCCAGAGCTGTTACACAGAGAAGCACTGTCTCAAAAACAAAACAAAACAAAAACAAAACAGAAAAAAGAGAAGAAAACTAACTGAGATACCATGCTTGTGAAAAGCAAGGTTTTCTGCTCTACGTGAATAGCAACTTTCAGCCTGAGTACAAGGGTGTTGGAATTTACCAATTTGATCCATCCAATCCCACAAGGAGGATTCTCAGAACCATCTGAATAGATGGGGGTTGTAATTAAGTGTATGTAGACAAAATATCTTCTCAGATAATGGCAGAGGTAGAACAATGAAAACTCTACCTTCAAATGAGCTTATCGTACAGAAGGATTGAAAACTACTATAGGAGATCACATGGGGTTTCTATCACATACATGAATTCAGTGTCCAGCCTTCATTTATGTTTGTGTCTACAGGGCAAAATAGATGTAAATTAGTCTTTGATTTTTCTTATACTTCCATGATATGAAAAAGAAGTTATTGCTACATTTTTTTTACCACAGTAGAAAACACTTCTCCATAGCTGGGTGTTGGTGGCATACGCCTTTAATCCCAGCACTTGGGAGGCAGAGACAGGTGGATCTCTGTGAGTTTGAGGCCAGCCTGGTCTCCAGAGCAAGTGCGAGGATAAGCTCCAAAGCTCACAGACAAACCCTGTCTCAAAAAAACAAAAAAAAAAAAAAAAAAAAAAAAGAAAATACTTCTCCAGGGGTTGCTCTTCCAGAGGTCCTGAATTCAATTCCCAGCAACCACACGGTGCCTCACAACCATCCATAACGAGATCTGGTGCCCTCTTCTGGTAAAGTTATACATGCAAATAGCGCACTAATATAAAAATAAAAAAAATAAAAACCTTTAGAAAGAAAGAAAAAAGAAAACACTCCACCAACACAGAGAAACCCTGGCTTGAAGAACCGACAAATAAACAAACAAATAAATAAATAAAACAGAGAAACACAGGAAAAATTTTCCCAAATGTAGAATTGAACATATACAAAGCACTGTGATTTATTATTTTATTACATGTTTTATTAATTGGTTTATTCATTTATTTATTTACTTATTTTTTATTTTTGAGACAGACTCTTTCAATATAGCTATTCTGGGACTCACTGTGTATACCAGACAAACCTCTAACTCAGAGATTTACCTACCTTTAACTTCCAAGTAATGGGGTTAAGAATTATTTTTTAGGCTGGACAGTAGTGGCATGAGCCTTTACCCCAGCACCTGGGAGGCAGAAGCAGGAGGATCTCTGTGAGTTCCAGACCACCCTGGTCTACAAGAGCTAGTTCCAGGACAGCCTCCAAAGCTACAAGGAAACCCTGATTCAACCCCCCCCAAAAGAAAAATCATTTTTAGATGTTTAAAACAAAAGCACAAAACTCCTTTGGCCACTCCATACTCTCTGGAGTAATGGGCCTCAACCTATTTGAAGATGATCTTGACCTTTGTGGGCTGTGACTTAGTGAATTCATAATGTACTGTACCACTCCTCTATGAGTACAGTCAAAATTGCTGGTGACGTTTATCTAGTTAGTGAAACAAATATCTGCTGGTTTTATATCAATGAGTACCGAAATGCCTTTTTATTTCATGAGTAGCTCATTGATTCCATGGGAAAAACAACAGTTTGAATTTTTTTAGAGCAACATGAATACACAGGGTGGGCCTCAGAGGCAGGGTGCAAGTCTTGTACTTGTGAGGCCCTGGGGTCCGTGCCTAACATTAAAAAAAGTATCTAGGAATTGTTTCTGTTTATCATGCTGGAGTGAGTCCCTTAACTGAGAAGGTATTAGAATGGAGGGTTCACATGCTCATTCCAAAAAGCTGCATTTGGCCAAGTCTTTTGCCACAAATATCTTTAATCCCAGCACTTGTGAGGCAGAAGCAGGCAGAACTCTGTGAATTTGAGGACAGCCTTGTGGTTTAATTTTGTTTGCAATGTAACAAATAAAGCTTGCCTCAAGATCAGAGTGCAGAGCTAAGTGACTTGTTAGCCACACACTTAGGTAAGAGCTAGGCCATGGGGCTGGAGAGTAGCTCAGCAGTTAAGACCTCAGGCTGCTCTTCCAGAGGTGTGAGGTTCAATTCCTAGCAACTACATGTTGGCTCACAACCATTCATAATGAGATCTGGTGCATTCTTCAGGCCTGTAGGTGTACATGCAGGAGGAATACTGTATACATAATTAAAAAAATAATCTTTTTTAAAAAAAGTACTAAGTCAAGTCAGCCAGACACACCTATGGGCCACTAGGTAGGCACAGAGGACAGGCAGTGTGGCCACACCTTTAATCCCAGCAATTGGTAGACAGAGGCAGATGGATCTCTATAGGGAAAGCTGTAGCCACGCCTCACGTTGAGTGAGAGGCAGTCAGTTGGCTGGGCACTTTGGGTTTCGCTTTTTGGCTTGCTGTACAAACTGCTGCCTTGCCGGCTGGCTAGGTCGCTCTGTAGGTAAGGCTTTTCCCTGTTAAATACCCTTATATTTCTACTTGGCTCCATATTGGCAATTTCCCACTATAGATCTCTGTGAGTTCAAGGCCACCTTAGGTTACAAGAGAGTCAATCAATCCAAAAGAAAACAGGGCTTACTCCTATGATCCCAGCACTTGGGATGACATGCTTTTAATCCCCCACTAGAGAGGAATATAAGCCAGGAGCTCAGGGAAGTCTGAGGTTTCGCAGAGAACATTGCAGTCTGCAGTCACTCTGAAGACAGGATCACCCCCTTTGATCTGAGCCTTGGTAGAGGGAAGAACTCTCTAGTGGCTTGGCTGCTTTGATTTTCTGATCTTTCAGCTTTCCTGCCTAATATCTGACTCTGGGTTGCTGTTGTTCATGCTGCAGCCTAGTCTACATAGTGAGTTCCAAGACAACCAGGGCTGCATAAAAAGATCCTGTCTCAAAAAATTAAAATCAAAACAAAAAAACAAACAAACCTTCCACCAAATATATCCATATTATAACAGCACACAGACCGATTATGTATGATTACACCCGCAGTTTGTTCCAAGTATCAAAATTGTCCTCCCAACCCAGTGTGTGTGTGTGTGTTTGTCCGACTTTACACATGTGTGTATTTAAGACAAGATTTTATTATATTACATATGATGGCCTAAAAGTCATTCCTGCCTTATTCCTCAACCTCCAAATCAATATGGTACAATTATAGGCATGGACCATAACACATAGCATTGCATGTTCATTTAAAATATATTATTAATGTACACCAAGCACTAGCTTAGGTGTGCAAATATGTGTGTGAGTCTGTGTGTGAGTGTGTCTGTGTATGTACACACGGGTGAGAACACAGACATGCTACACTACATGTGTAGAGGTCAGAGGAAATGACAATTGGGGGAGTTGTCTCTCTTTCAATAGAGGGTTCTGTTGAATCAAACTCAGGCCATCAGATTTGCACAGTGTCTTAGTTAGGGTTTCTTTCTTTCTTTCTTTCTTTCTTTCTTTCTTTCTTTCTTTCTTTCTTTTTCTTTTTCTTTCTTTTGGTTTATCGAGACAGGGTTTCTCTGCGTAGCCTTGGAGCCTATCCTGGCACTCGGTCTGGACCAGGCTGGCTTCAATCTCACAGAGATCCTCCTGCCTCTGCCTCCGGAGTGCTGGGATTAAAGGTGTGTGCCACCAACGCCTGGCTTTAGTTAGGGTTTCTATTGCTGTCAACAGATACCAGGACCATGACACCACATTTGGGTGTTGGTGTGTTTTGAGACAGGGTCTCTTTGTGTAGCCTTAGGTAGTTCCCTCTGATGATAGGCTGGCATTGAGCTCCCACAGAGATCAACCTGCCTCTGCCTTCAGAGTGCTGGGATTAAAGACATGCACCACCATGACCCAGCTCTGATTCCATTTTCAGTCTGTGGATCCCATTCTGTTATTAAAAAGATTCATTTATTTATTATGTACACAGTGTTCTGCCTGCATGTATCCCTGCAGGCCAGAAGAGGCCACCAGATTTCATTTTACTTGGATGTGAGCCACAATGTGGTTGCTGGGAATTGAACTCAGGACCTTTGGAAGCACAGGCAGTGCTCTTAACCACTGAGCCATCTCTCCTCATTCCCCCTATTTTTGTTTTTACCATTCTTTTGAGCAATGAGTTGATGGTTTTGTTGTTGTTGTTGTTAGTAGTGGTGGTTGTGATACTGTGATTGTTTTCCTTTTGTATTATGAAGTTACTCAAAATCAGCGTTTTACCCTTTCTTTCTACTCAACACATACCATTACAAACGGACTTTCTTGTACTCAGTGTACACTAGGTGGGAATCAGGTTTCAATGTTTCAATGAGAATTCTTACCATTTGATGCTTTTATTCTAATTGCATCAGATTTGTTGTACACTGCCCTTCCTAGGTTGTGGAGATTGATCTGTGGCTTGCAACATTCTCTGCTTGGTCATGCCCATTGTTGTTTGCAAGACCAGGGTTGAGGGAGGAGGTTTTTAAATTCACAAGCTCAGGCTACAGTGTGAGTCCTTGTTTCAGAAACAACAAAGTGGAAACATGGTGTGGACTAAGCATTAACTGAAACATTCATCAGTCAATGGACATGTGGGTTGTTCCACACTGGGGGTCATATGAAAATGGCATCAAGTACATTCATGGAAGGAGTTGTTAGTAGACTGGGCTGCTTTCAACCAGATGGGAGTGGGCCTATTTGAGGGGAGGTAGAGAACAAACAAGACAGAGGAAATCAGGGTATGGGGGTATAGTAAGGAAAGGTAGCATGACAAATAAAATGAAGCACATCTGTGAAAGTGTTATTTCATTAATAATGAAAAACAATATTTTGTCTGCTAATTCAGAGTTAACACTAGGTGGCAGTAGCACAGGCCTTTACTTAACACTAGGTGGCAGTAGCACAGGCCTTTACTTCAGCACTAGGGCAGAGACAGGGAGACCTCTGAGTTTGAGCCAGTCTGATCTACAGAGCAAGTTAGAGAACAGCCAGGGCTCCACAGAGAAACCCTGTCTCTTAAAACAAAACCAAAAACAAACAAACAAAAAATTACCATGGACAGAACACACGAGAAAAGGAATATCTGTTTTGGATTTAGAAAAAGAATATCTGTGTTGGATTTCTTGGCTTTTGGGGAGAACACAGAGGCTGTGAAGATGGGAAGGGGAAATCGGGGTGATTTCACTTTGGAGGGTAATGCGGGGTAAACTATAGGTTGGGAGAGCCAGCAGGAGATGAAGGGAGAAACAATACTCTGGATGTTTGAAAAAGCCATAGGCAGATCTATTCTTTACAAGTTTTCATAAAAATATATCAATAATATGGAGCCCATTCTATACGGAGAGATACCTTGCTCGGCCTACACACAGGGGTGTGGGGGAGGGGAGGTGCCTTGGTCCTACCTCAATGAGAGGAAGGGACAGACTACCTAGGGGAGGACTTGCTCTCTGAGAGGGCAGGTGGTAGGTAGGGGGGAGTGGGGGGAGCGGGATGAGAGGAGGGAGGGGAAACTGAGATTGTAATGTAAAAAATGAATTAAAAATGTTAAAAAACATTGTGTACAAGAAATATATATATATATATATATATATATATATATATATACACATACACACACATACACATGAACACACACACACACACACACACACACACACACATATATATATTTGGAAGTATATGTGTAGGTGTGTGTGTGTGTGTGTGTGTGTGTGTGTGTGTGTGTGTGTGTGTGTTGTCACATATTTACTAGAAAATCCCAGGGTAGCTGATCTGTAAAAGGCAGAATAACGTTTCTTATATCAATTCCAGGAAATCCCAGGGTAGGCCATCTAAAATGCAGAATAAGGTTAATGATATCAGTTCCAGGAATCCTCTGCTCTATTCAAACACTATTACTTGAACGTTCTTTAGTACAATGAGCAGTGATTGCTGGGCCCCCACACTCTCTGAGGAGCGAAGGTCTCGATCACACTTTGTCATTCAGTTATGAGGCTCTAGCAGACCTCACTTCCACACTGATGGCCTCCTGACAGCTGACCCCGCCCTGGTGCAAGAGGTAACCAAGAGGACAGTCTCCAGAGTCTCCTTGGCTTTCCCAATCATGTTCCCCCTTCAACAGTCCTTGTCCTGGCAGATGACAGTGGGCACCAGACTAGGTCGAACTCTTGACCCTAAGAGAGAGGAGCGAGTCCTCATTCTTAACGCAGAAGGCAGAACCGCCAGAGAGGAATCTCAGGACTGGCCTGTGCAGGCCCAAGTACAGCCATTCCGAGTGCCACTCTCGAGCTTTGCTTTCTTCCTGAGACCAACTGTCACTCGAGTTCCATGTGCTTTGCCTTCTGCACTTCTGCACTGTTCTCGGGAAGGAGAGCCTCTCACAGATGATACCGCTTAACTACTGCTTGCTGCAAGTCACCATCAGCAAGGTAGCCCAAGGGTCAGTAGAATATGCACCATCTACTCCACATGTTCTAGGAATTCATGCTCCTTTGGAGGGGCCTCAGGGTCCTACCCAATTGGCATTAGAGGCAAAAGAACCCTTGTCATCTTACCAAGCAGTGTACCACATTTTAAAATCTATCACTAGTAGTCTAGAAATTTTCTGTTCTTTTCTGGAGGAAATGAAACTTTCACCACCTGACTAATGTGATGTGGGTTTTTCTATATCTGAACAAATGACACAACAATCACCATCACACTTCAAGGAATGTCTGCAACATTCTCCATCTGACCAAGAGTCTGTGAAATCTGCCCATATAAACAGGGCCTGTAAGACCTTCACTAACAGACATAGGTTTACAAGATGTGTCTTCAGGTGAAAAATGACCCTACAAGTTTCACCACCTCAGCAAACAGACTTAGGAAATGCATTGTCTACCTAAGGAGCTCTGCGGCTGTGTATATAATACCAAGAGCCTCTTGGATATTAAACATCTCCTCAAGGGTCTCCTGATTTTTCCTTGTCATTGCAAAAGTCTCCAGGCCCTTGTTTACACCAAGGGCATTTAGAACAGTTATCATATGATTCAGATGATCTAGGAATTCCTGAATCTACTCAGGGGACACTAGAAACATCACCTTCTACCCAAAGTACTCTAGATAAACCATCTTGTGCTCATGGGATTCTAGAAACTTCATCATCTGTCCAAGATTCTCTAGGACATTTGCCTTCTTCAGGGTAGAGTCTGAAAACTTCCCTCCTTAAGATAGAGCCATCAGAAACTTTGAAAATTACCAAAGATGCTTGTAATGCATCAGAAAATTCTCTTGGAAATTTGGAAACTTTGTCATCCGCACAAGGCACTCTGGGTTTTTCAATATCAACCCAAAGTTCCTTGGAACTTTCCATATCTGAACAAGAAATTTTACGACCATCAATGTTTCCAGAGGATAATCTGGAACCTTCTACATCTGACCAAGGGTCTCTGAGACACATGCCATCTGCACCTCGGTGGTACACTCCCCATCAGAACAAAGTTGTAAGAAAATAACTTCAAATGTACAAGGAGACTCACAATCTCAGCAAGGGTGTGTAGGAAATTCACTGCATTCACAAGAAGCTCTACGGCTACTCTTACCAGCATACGAACCTCTTGGATATTCACCATCTGCTCAAGGGACTCCAGATGCTTCCTTGATAGGGCAAGAGGGTCCAGACCCTTTGAGACACTTGACATATGTTCCAGGAGATCTTGGAGTTTCTGAATCTAACAGAGGACTCTGAGAACATTGCCATATACACAAAATACTCTAGAAAACCCATATTCTATCATTGGGATTATAAAAACTTCACCATCTTCCCAAGATAATCTAGGATGTCAATATCCTTCAGTGCAGCCTCTGCAAAGTCGTTCAATTACTTCAGATACATCACAACCTTTGCCAATTGACAAAGAGGTGTGTAACCTTCATAGTCTGTTTCACAGCCACTAGAAACTTTTATACCTATACCAGGGTCACTGGCAATTTTGGAATCTAACCAAGGTACCCTAGGCCCTTTGGTATATGACCACGGGAATCTTGGACCATCAACATCTCCCCAAGATACTCTAGAACACATCAAAACAGCCCACAGGCCTCTAGAACATGTGTTATATACCCTTGAAAATGTGGTACCTCATTTTCAGCAGAGATTCCAGGCAACTGTATGCCTCCTCCTTCACATGAAGGCTACCCAAGACATTCCACTTACCCGAAACTAAGGCCCAGAATTTCCAGTTCTCCTGAAAGTGTATTGAGACGTGCTCCATTACCTGAAGGGGATATCAGATATTCCCATTCAGAACTTGATGGTTTAAGTGGTATCCTTTCTGCCAAACTTAGACTCGTGTTGTCCAGGTACACAAGAAGGACTCTAGTCCTATCTTCCTCCTCAAAGAGTGTGCCACCCCCAAATTCATCATGCTTGAGCTTCAGATCTAGATCCCCTCTTAAAGAGGATTTCAGACATTTTCATTTTCCATGAGGTGAGTCCAGATGTTCTAAATTAATGAAAACAAAATCGAGACATGCTTCTAAAGAAGCAGGCCTCAAATCTGTCCCATCAGAAGATGAGGGCTTCAAACTTCGACATTCTTCCAAAAAGGGGGGTAAAGATTTTGTTTCTGACAATGGCTGTGCATGGCTTATAGCTGAGCGGAAAGTGAGCTTCACCCCTTCTCCTTCTGTCAAAGGAGGCTTCAGGCCCTCAGGATCTCAGGAGGAGGGCTTCAGAAGTTCTCCATCTCCTGCAGGAATCACTAGATGTTCCAAATCAACCAAAAGCAAATTGGAGCAGTCCTCCTCAAAAAGCAGATGTTCACACTTCCCATTCAAAACATGAGGGCTGCAAATATTCCTCTTCATCAAAAAAGGTCACACACATTTCTGACAAAAGGGACCACAATCCAAGAGATACTCCTGAAGAGAAGATAGAACCTACTATCAATAAGGGACATCACTGTTCCTCGCCATGTCATGAGAAGGGACTTAGAAGTTCTCCATCTCCCACAGGGAACACTAGACATTTCAAATCAACCAAAAGCAAATTGGAGCAGGCCCCCTCTAACAAAGCAGATATTCACACTTCCAATTCAGAAACTGAGGACCACAAACATTCCTCTTCATCAAAAAGGGGGGGGGCACAGACATTCATTTGCCAAAATGGACCACAAACTAAAAGATACTTCCGAAGAGGACATGCAACTGTCCATCTCTATGTGAGGCTACAGATCCTGAGGATCTCAAGAAGAGGGACTCAGAAGTTCTCCATCTCCCAAGGCAACCCTAGACATTCCAAATCTACCAAAACAAAATTGGAACAGGCCCCCTCTAACAAAGAAGATCTTCATGATTCCCATTCAGAACACAAGGGCTGCAAACATTTCTCATCATCAAAGGAAGGGCACAGACATTCATCTGCCAAAGGGACCAGAAACCAAGAGATACCACAGAAGAGGACAAAGAACCCCCAATCTGCACAGAAGGGGCCATGGAAACTATTCCCTTTCATGAAGAGAACCTCGGACATGCCACCTCTCTCTATGAGACTTCTGTCAATACTGATTCTACTTCTACCAGGACAAGATTCAGACAGGCCCCTTTTACTTAATAAACCACCCAAACTCCCCCTGCATCCCAAGAAAGATTCAATTGATCTCCAGGAGGAGACAGTTCCAATGAGAGTGTCAAACATTCCTCATCACCCCAAAGCAATGAGGTCAGATACCCTGATTCTACCAAGGAGGGCTTCGGGCATGACATTTCAGTCCAAGAGGGACATACACCTTCCACTAGTGCCAGAGAGGGATTCGGGCCTTTCTTCCTGTGCAACACAGACTCATATATTCACCAGTTCCAAAAGGGATTGCCACTTCATTCCCTGTTGTCCAAGGAAAGTTCAGACACTCTATCTGACCTAGAGGACCTGAGATCTTCCTTCTCTTACCAAGGGAGTGGCACACCTTTCCAGTATGAATATGGGGTCTCCATATGTGACCCTTCTGTCCTAGGAGACCACATATATTCATGTTTTCTCCCATACAATCTCCAAAGGACTCCACTACAAAAAGGGAGCTGGAATTCTATCATGTCTCCCCCCAGGAGGCATCAGACCTTCTCAATGTGTCCAAAGGGGCATTAGACGTTCCTAAGGCCACCCTGTTCAAGGCAGTCTTTGAAAGTTTCACTCTGAAAGACAGAGACTCATACATAGCCCATCTAGCCCACTGAGCCTCTGATATACTCCTTGAGATCAAAGGGAATTCAGAAATGTGTCCACTAATCAGGACTGGGACAGAACTTCAATTTCTACACTAGGAAGACCCTTACATACTCGTTCTGCCCATGGAGGCTTCAGACATTACAAGCCTTTCAAAATGAAATTCTAAAGATCTCATCTAAAAGGGGAGTATTAGCCCTACTCTCTCTTACCATGGCATCTTCAGATCTTCTTGTCTAGGAGCTGGCCCGACATTTGCCACTCAGAACTGCACATGAACAATGAAAGATGTTTGTCAGAAATAGAATGTTCCCAACTTTCATTCACAGATAATCAGAGATCAATACAAGCTTGAGGAAGCATCAAAGTACAGTTGGATGAGTGTTGTAATTGTATCTTGCACTCTTCCCAATGTGTATGTAATATATGGATCATGGGAGCCGGGAAGAAGGGTTGGAAGCAAATGATGTTGGACCAAACCACTCTCCTACCACCCAAGGCAAGCTAGGATTTTCCCTTCTGAACAATGGGGTGATTGGATCTTGCTAATTGATTAAAACTGCACAGGCACTTTCTGTCTAAGCAAGGCAGGTCAGAATGATCTCAGAAGTTTGCCCTCTCAATATGGGCTCCCCAAATTGTCCCTATTCTCAAGGCATCTCTCACCATGCCCATTTTGATGAAGGGAGATCAGTAAGGCTCCCATTGACAATGGGTGTCTCACACATACTCTGTCTGACTAAAGGAGTATTCAAACTCCACCTCTGGCCAAGAGAGCTGCAGAATTTCCTGTCCCATTATGTAAGGTGTCTATACTAACATCCTCATCCAAATGGCCTCTGGATTGACCTTCTGACCTAGTAGGTATAGGACCTTCCCACTCTCCTCAAAGGACCATCACATTTACATAATGTGGACAAAGAAGCCTTGGGCATTCTCCTGCTCATCAATATAACATTTCTCCCCAGGTTTGAGGTCTCAGACCTCAAGAGTAGCCAGGAGAGGCTGGAACGCCAGTCATCACTTTTCAGGGCATTCATCAGAACTTCAGAAATGGAGCAATCCCAACCTGAGTCCCCAGACCTGGATGGCTGAACACCAACCTGTGAGGCTGACAAAGAACAGACACAAGCCAGTCTCTTCGGACAATGTTCAGATTACTGCATATCGTCCTGGAGAGGCCACAGATGATATCGTTATTTCCTGTTATTACTCTTGTTGTTGTTCTCTTCTTGGTGTTGTTTTATTTAAGTTTAGAAGAGCACAGGTTGATAGTTTCTTGTTATGTTAATCAAGTCCTGGCATTATAACTCAGCAACCAAATGACTAAATTCTTCACGTCTTCTACTGTTTGGAAATGACAATGTATGCTTATCTTCCACACTTTTCGTTTCAAAGGCATTTGCTATGTAACAGTTTACAAATGGAATCCTCTTAACTGATACTCACATAATATATATTTTATGTGCAAATGGCCTTCCTGTATTTTGTAATTTTTCCACCTGCTGATAATTTTCTTTTATGGGATTTGAAAGATGCTTTCTTATTGACCAGTCTTTAAAAAATATATCTTAACATTATTATCCTGTTATTTATAGCTAATATCTACTTATAAGTGAGAACATACCATGTTTTTGTCTGGGATGGGTTGCCTCACACAGAATGCTTTTTTCTCGTTCCATCCATTTGCCTGTAATTTTATGATGTCATTTTTTAACAGCTGGGATTTTAGTCCATTGTGTATTTTCCTTTTGAATTACCAAGAACTCTGTCACTATCTACAATGACTGCAGTATTTCTTGTGGCTCTTCCATAGTTACATCCTGCTAAATATCTATGTTGTTCCTAAAACTGTGGTGTACTTTTTAGACATGATGGTGTATGAAGAAATGTCAGCAGCAGCAGAAACATCTTCAGTCTCATTGCTGTCTAGTGGATTACAAAGTATCAATTACTACACGGTAGTAACTGAAATAAATACAAAGTGTGAGGAGGAGTTCCAGGCTGTAATCCCCAAAAGTAGCTAGAATCAAAGGAAAGCCCCATTACTAATAGAATCTATGTGCTTCAAATGGAGATTGACAGTTTTTGAAAGAGTTTGCAAAAGACACTCTAGTTTGAATATTCAATCTTTATGTCTTAAATTGGGTAGTAACTATGCTCGGTGTGGGTGACAGAAGTAAAGAACACCACATTTTTTTTTGTTTGTTTTTAGAGACAGGGTTTCTCTGTATTGCATTTGAGCCTGTCCTGGATCTTGCTCTGGAGACCAGGCTGGGCTCCAACTCATGGAGATCCACCTGCCTCTGCCTTCAGTGTGCTGGGATTAAAGACATGTACCACCATTGCGCAGCTCTGATTCCATTTTCAGTCTGTGGATCCCATTCAATTTTTTTCCATTCCTTTAGCAATGAGTTGGGGGTTTTGTTGTTGTTGTTGGTGGTGGTGGTTGTGGTACTGTGATTGTATTGCTTTTGTATTGGGAAGTAACTCAAAATCAGCATTTTACCCTTTCTTTCTACTCAAAACATACCATTACAAACTGTCTTTCTTGTACTCGGTGTACACTAGGTGGGAATCAGGTTTCAATGTTTCAGTGAGAATTCTTAGCAGAGGAAGCTTTTATTCTAATTGTATCAGACTTATTGTACACTGCCCTTCCTTTGTTGTGGAGACTGATCTGTGGCTTGCAACATTCTCTCCTTGGTCATGCCCATTGTTGTTTGCAAGGCCAACTTGAGGGAGGAGGAGTTTTTTAAATTCACAAGCTCAGGCTACAAAGTGAATACTTGTTTCAGAAACAACAAAGTGGAAACATGGTGTGGACTAAGCATTAACTGAAACATTCAACAGTCAATGGACATGTGGGTTGTTCCACACTTGGGGTCATATGAAAATGGCATCAAGTACATTCATGGAAGGAGTTGTTAGTAGACTGGGCTGCTTTCAACCAGATGGGAGTGGGCCTATTTGAGGGGAGGTAGAGGACAAACAAGACAGAGGAAATCAGGGTATGGGGGTACAGTAGGAGAAGGTAGCATGACAAATAAAATAAAGCACATCTGTGAAAGTGTTATTTCATTAATAATGAAAAACAATATTTTGTCTGCTAATTCGAAAAGGTAACACTAGGTGGCAGTAGCACAGGCCTTTACTTAACACTAGGTGGCAGTAGCACAGGCCTTTACTTCAGCACTAGGGCAGAGACAGGGAGACCTCTGAGTTTGAGCCAGTCTGATCTACAGAGCAAGTTCCAGAACAGCCAGGGCTCCACATAGAAACCCTGACTCTTAAACAAAACCAAAAACGAACAAACAAAAAATTAACAAGGACAGAACACATGTAAAAAGGAATATCTGTTTTGGATTTAGAAAAGGAATATCTGTTTTGGATTGAGAAAAAAATATCTGTTTTGGATTTAGAAAAGGAATATCTGTTTTTAATTTCTTGGCTTTTGGGGAGACACAGAAGCTGTGAAGATGGGAAGGGGAAATCGGGGTGATTTCACTGTGGAGGGTAATTCGGGGTAAACTATAGGTTGGGAGAGCCAGCAGGAGATGAAGGGATAAACAATACTATGGATGTTTGTAACAGCCATAGACAGATCTAATATTGACAAGCTTTCTTAAAAACACATAAAGAAGCCGGGTGGTGGTGGCTCATGCCTATAATTCCAGCACGTGATTGGCATAGGCACAAGGATCTCTATGAGTTCTAGGCCTAAAAAGGGGACCACTCTGTCTCTCTCTCAAAAAAAAAGTACACAAATGGAAAATAAATAACATAGTTTAATTGCAAATTTCCCATCTTTCAGAATAATGCCCTCCCTTGGAAGCACAGACTTTAGAAAAAAATCTGGTGCCAGGTGTGTGAAACCTCCATTTGAGTTTTGTGATTTGGGGGTCCAGGAGAATCCCCCAGACAATAAAAGCTATTTCGATTGGTCTGGTTGCCTGACAGAACTTGAGGACTTGAGACTATTGCTAGACTGGAGAAATGACTCAGCAGTTAAGAGCAACCTCTGCTCTTTCAGAGCACCCAGGCACGATTCCCATCACCTACACTGCAGCTTCCTTCCATCTGTATCTACAACTCCAGTTCCAAGGACTCCAGCAATGCGCTCTCTGGCACTCTTCTGGTCTCTGTGGGCACTAGAAATGCATGTGGTACCCAGACACACATGCAGGCAAAAGACCCATTGGGTCTGGTGGTACACAGCTTGAATCCTTATTAAAACTTATTTAAGCTTGTTTTTCCCATAAATGATTTCGAGAATCTTGGATGGCTGATTTCCAGTCGTATGGTTCCTTCGGTCACCTTTGTCTCACTTAAGGAAGCTAAATAGTTTCTCAGCCACTAGCAGAGGAAACCACGTGTCTTTCCCAGGGATACAGCTCCCCGCCCATTTGAGACTCTGGGGCGGATCTAGGAGACCTCAGTTAACTTCTGGGCGGAGCTGGCAGTCAGAGGATAGGCTTGCTCTTATCTTTCCCATCCTAAGGATCCCTCAACTCAGAGCAGGCAGAGTCGTCAGAAGGGGCAGAGTGGATACTGCTGGCGTTTGCAGCCCTCCATAGGTCAGGGATTCGACCAAAGAACACCCAGCCTCGATCAGGTAAGACTCTTGAATTAACCCGACCTGCCCTGATGCCAGAGGTAGCTTGAGCGATCTCTCTAGAGCCAAGTCCTCTCCCCTCCCTGAGAGTGTGACCATGCGGCTGGGAGCATTGGGCCTTGGAACACATTGGGCCACCTCGGGCGGGTGGGGGATGCACCACGTGCGTTGGCCTTGTTCATGCGTTTAGGACCCTTGAGTTTTTGTACTTGGCAGCATCTGGAGACCCTTGGGGCAAGGGCCTCCTGGGGGGACACGGAATCACTTCCCCGGGCCACAGAACCCACGGGAGTTCAGAGAGAGCTCAGGAGTGGCCTATTGTCCCGCGTAGGCCCCCCCAGGGAGTCTCAGGTAATGTGGGGCTTTGAACTAAGAAATCGCTCATGTGCAGCCCTGTGCATGGTTGTGCGGGTTCCCCAAACTTACTGACAAAAATTTTTACTTTCATGGATGTTTCAGGGAAAAAAACTCAACCAAAAAACCGGCATTTCTGCGTATGCATCGGCAAATTCTTACAATATTTCAAGGCCATACACTTTTTTCTTTTTCTTTTTCTTTTATTATTTTACTTTGCTTTGTTTTATGGAACAGAGTTTCTTTGTGTAGCCCCGGCTCTCCTGGAGCTTGCTATGTAGAGCAGGCTGCCCTCCAACTGAGAGATCCTCCTGTCTAAGCCTCCTGAATTCTGGGATTTAAGACATGCACCACCGGTCAGTCACATTTTCCATATTTTGGAGTCCAGACGCTTGAGTTTTGTGAACTTGAGAAGATATGAAATTATGGTTACGAGTATTTTACAGCACTGAGTGTGCCTACCAGGGACTTGCCCTTGCAACTAATACCGCTCTGTCATACAAGCACATCCTCCATGGGATAATAAAGGAATAATGCATCTAAAATTTAAATTTTTTAAGAAAGAAATAATTTGATACCAATGACTATAATAATAAATAATGTTCCTAAGTCAAGCAAGTCTATTTAAAAATAGGTC
This sequence comes from Cricetulus griseus, assembly GCF_003668045.3. Lineage (NCBI taxonomy): Eukaryota > Metazoa > Chordata > Mammalia > Rodentia > Cricetidae > Cricetulus > Cricetulus griseus. The sequence continues at coordinate 33,268,488 of NC_048604.1, read as the reverse complement.
AGTGCTAACTGTTTGCAAATGACATTGTGGTATGTTTTTGTCAGTGTTCCAATGTATCTTTGTATTTCTTGTTAATCATACTGAAGCAGAACACTACAAAGTAGTATTATTTAAAGCTTATAATTACTGCAAAGATAGATATACCTCCTACTTTGTTTATCATGATTAATTTTATGTTCCATAAGTCTTGTTTTTTTTTTTTACTGTGTTATTACTCAAATGGTGGCATACTAAAACATTCTCTATAGTCAAGAATGATCAAAGAATGACCTAAGTCAAAAAAGTCAGTATAAAAGAAGGAAACTCTCCCTTTCATTTTGCATCCCTAAATACAAAAAACGTAAAATTTTTTCACGGATTAGTCAGTGAACCAGGAATGGGGGTAGAAATTTCCAGTACATACCCATCTCTCTTTCTCAAGTTTGTATATACTCCAACCTGATTTGGTAACCCTGTATAGCTGTAGAATCTTCTGCTCTACTTATTTTTTTTTTGTCTTTTTCAAACTAAGTCTCACTTCCCCTACTTCCTCCAGCATTCAAGTTCCGAATGCTGAGATTACAGGCCTCTTCTAATACATTCAGCACTATGGAATCATTTTTCAAGGGTAATTTACTTTTTAAACTTGTGTGTATGTGTGTGATGACATGGGTGCAATGTGTATGTGATTGTAGAGCATGAACTATATACACATAAGCTGTATATAAGGTGGTCAGAGGACAATTTTGGGAGTTAGTTCTCATTCTTAACTGTGTCTGAGACAGGGATTCACTTGATTCTGTCATTGCAATGCACACTCCAAAGTAGTGGGCCTAAAATGTTTAACTTTTTTCTCTTCCCATTTTGATTTTATCTGCATAAACAAAGACAGGAATGACATAAACATGCTACTGTCTCTAGATATTTTTATGGTTTGCATGGAATCTGAACTCAGATTCCTGGCTTCACACTAGAAATTGCGTTTCCCTTTGATCCCTGAACCTAGAAATCATCTCCACTGCCTGTGGAATAACTCATGTTTATATATATTGACAACTATATTACATGCACTCTCATACCTTAGATCATCATCCTAATTTATATCTCTTATCCAGAGTGAAATAATGGGGAGTTGAAAAGAACTTTGATATAATTTGTGACAGAATATACTACCTGTTATATTCATGGGATTCATTTATATATGATAAGTGTGTGTGTGTGTGTGTGTGTGTGTGTGTGTGTGTGTGTGTGTGTACTTTAAAAGTCTCACACATATAGAAAGTAAACCATTGTCTCACAAACATAATTGTACATTTTCCGTGAGAATACAGGCAAAAAAGGCTGGAACTGAGTATATGTGGGGAGTTTCTTCAATAAAACCTAATGCTTAAATCAAAGAGGTACCCAGGAATTTTGTTTAACAGGACAAGGCAACAACCAGATTGAAGATGGGCCCCTGGAAACTCACAGTGCTAATAGAACCACACAAAAGGCAAGCTCTATTGGACAGTAAAATCCATTTGGCAACAGCAAATGGTGTATTATCTGGATCCAGACACAGCCAGAGGAAGATCAAAAGGGTTGCTATAGGATGGCTGGGTCGGGGCCGCTCACAGGACCTGGCAGGCAATGGGCAGTTGGGAGGGATACTTCCCTCTTTTGATGTGTCCTTGTCCCCTGTCAGTGTCCTGTGTGGCCTGTGTCCTGGGACGAGTTCTCCATGTCCAGGGCTCCTCGGATCCCCTGGTGGGCCTGGGAGGGACCACGCAAATCACCATTAGCAACCTGGTCGTAACTCCCAAGCAACATGGAGCACAAGGCAGTGTGATGGCTCAGGGTGAAGCAGCCCCTCCTCTCCCGACATGCCTCCTGTCTTGTGTTGAGCTGGGGTCCCCCTTGCAGCCGCCATACTCCTGCCTTGCTCACCTTTATTTATTTATTTATTTATTTATTTATTTATTTATTTATTCTTTCATCCATCCATCCATTCATTCATTCATTCATTCATTTATTTTTATGCGATGCTGTTTTTGCATGCAGGCAGCTGGGCCGACACATTCTGTCTATGGACTATTGTTTCTGTTCCCTGGGTCTGGGCCCCTGATGGGAAAGGATGAGGGCTCCTGGAGGTTTCACTGTTAGGACATGTGGAGTTTGGTAGAAGGATTTGGTAGGAATTTGGTCCTTGAAGAAGGCATGTGTGGATGTGTGCTGCAGTCATCTTGGTGTGACAAGTGAGAATTGCTTATTCTCTCAGGGGGTCTAGGTTCCCTGTCCTGGGTGCACTGGAATCTGTTCAGAGAGCTGTTAGTACCATAAGTGTCTAGGCCCGGGCAAGGGAAGGTGTCTGTCCACCGAGGATCCAGAAATTTCCATGTCTGAGGGACACTTGGGGACTTCGGGGCAAGTCAAGAGAGTTTCCCAGGGGTGCCTGGTGGTGGGTGGGGGTGAAGGGCTGTGGAGAGGAGATGGAATGTGACAGAGCCAGAGGTAGCTCAGAAGGGTTGCTAGGAGATGGCTAGGGTGGGGACCCGCTCCCAGGACCTGGTTGGCAACCAGGCGGTTGGCAGGGATTGTTCCTTCTTTTGATGTGTCCTTGTCCCCAGGGCATGGTCCGGTGTGGCCCGTCTCCTCTCCTGGGACGAGATCTGGATATCCCGGGCCCCTCGGGTCCCCTGGTGGGGACCATGAAGGACAGCATCTACCGGAACCCAGAGGCCGGCACTCCGTGGGCAAGAAAGAATACCAAGTGTTCCTGTGGCCCTTCTCCTGTCTCTTGGGAACAGCAGACCCACTGGACGATTGATTGTCCCACGAGACTGGAGTCCACACAAGTGCACACAGCGGCCTGGCCTTTGCCTTGTGTCCATCCAGGAGCGACCTTCTGCCACATTGGAAGCTGGGCCTAGCGCCTCATTGAGGTGGGTGGCCGTCACCCCAGTGTCATCTGCCACCGTTCCCGTGTGCCCTGACCTCTGGGACACAAGCCCCTCGATGCCCTACCAATCTGGGGTTGGTTGGCAGCCCTGACCCGGAAGCTTGGTTTGGCGAAGGTGCTAGTTGCCAGCAGACCCAAGGTCGGCCAGGCAGCAGGAGTGGTCACCTGGTAGGCCAGGGTCAAGTAGGTAGCTGCTGGACCTCAGAGGGCTGTTTTGCTGTTGGGGCGGGGTAGGGGTAGAGGTGGCCTCAGAATATGTTGGGAGGACAGCTAGGGGGCGACACCGAGCCACCACCACTCCAGTCCCACCCACCCACCCCGCAACCACCTGGTCCCCGGGGTCATGAGTTTAGTTCTGAGGCTCCTGGCCTGTGGTCCAGATCCGCATGTCCTTTCTGTAGGCTTCCTTCATGGTACCCTGACCGCCAGCGCGACCCCCCTGGCACCAGTGTGCCCTCACGCGGGGCCTGCACGGGGTTGGCGGGTGCCCAAGCACAGTGTCTGGGGGCAGTCCAGTGGAGGAGCCCCTGAGGTCCCTGACCACCGTTTCCGCAGCCCACCCGGCAGTCTGTACCCCCACTGGGATCCATCCCTTGCAGCAGGCTTAGATGGGGACACATCTGTGGCTAGTGTGTGGCAGCCATCTTGCAGCTTGGTGCTGGCCGCTTGGGGTTTTTTGGGTTGTTGTTTCTTGGCGTTTTTTCGCTTCCAAAGGGCGGAGGGAGTGCACCGATTTCCCTTGGCGGTTGGCATTCACGGTGCACTACTCCCATCCAGCGGATGGCGTTTGCCGATCCAGCCAGCAGGTCCCCGTGCTTCCCAGGACATGGCGGCTGGCTGCCTAGCAACAGGCTCTCCCTGTTGGCCCCAAATGAGCCACGCGGGTCTCCTGCAGCCTCCTTGACCCAGGAGAGGGCTGGCAGGAACGAAGGCCCCGGTGACCTGAAGTAGGTGACAGGGGCTGCCTACGCTTGCTGGGTTAGAGGCAGCACAGCCTCACGGGTCCCCAGGCAGCCATGTCTGGCAGGATCTGGGGAACTTGCTGCCCGGGATTCTGCGTCCAGGGCTGCATCTGGCTTCCTGTGTGCACCTCTCCCGATTGCAAGGCCACAGCGTGTGCACAAGGCCACCCAGACACCGCCTAGCTTTTGCCTGAGCCTCCCCAGCAGCACCCACAGCTCACGTCTCGAAACCGCACACACTGCCCGGCATCTCTGGCCTGTGCTCAGGCTCTCCGGGCCAGGGTGCCATTGTGGCCAAATGTCAGCCCTCCATTTCATTCGCGCCTTGGTGCCATCCTCTCTCCTCTCGGCTGCCCGGCCTGGTCTCTGGCTGTTTTGTTGTTGTTGTTGTTGTTGTTGTTGTTGTTGTTATTGTTGTTGTTGTTGTCATTTAGACATGGCAATCTTCTTGAGCCGTGCTGAAGTCGTAATTCAGAGACTGCGACCTGTCAGAATGAGTTTTTGACCCCGAACACTAGAAGGTGCCTGCGAGGCACCACCCAAGTCGCCATTAGCAACCTGGTCGTGTACTCCCAAGCGGGCATGGTATACAAGCCAGTGTGATGGCTCAGGGTGAAGCAGCCAGAGTAGGGTGTGCACTGAAGGGTGTCCAAATCAGTCCACACAGGCCCTGTGGGTACCTTCCAGACCAGGTTTAACTGCCCCTCCTCTCCGACATGCCTCCTGTCTTGTGTTGTGCTGGGGTCCCCCTTGCAGCCGCCATACTCCTGCCTTGCTCACCTTGCCTTAAACCGGGAGAGAACCCCCCCCCCCCCCAGGGTCAAGAGAAGCCCCTTGCCCTGCTCTGCCCTGTCCTGTATCATCTGGGATGTTAGAAGACTTAGACAACGCTCTGCAATGAACAGGGGTCTGTCTGACCTCCTAGAACTTGAGTTTGTGTGTGGCTTTAGCCTGTCTGTGTTCCCTGTACAGGAAGCTAGTTCTGTGAGAGGCTTTAATCATTGCCAGAGACAGCGGGGTATGTAACTGTTATGGTGGTCAGCTCACGTTTGAAACAGATGGACAGGTTGCCATGGAGAGGCAGACTTTCATGGTGGCGAAGGGCTCCATCCTTCAGATCCAGCTCAGATGGGCACAGTGTCTAATGTGGTCCTGTGTGTGTGTGTGTGTGTGTGTGTGTGTGTGTGTGTGTGTGTGTGTGTGTGTGAAGGGTGCATGAACCCCTGGCTTGCTGGATGATTACATTGTGTGGGAACCATAGGTAAGGTGGCAGGAGCGTCCATTGGGGTAGCCTGCCTGGCACATCTATGAATTTAGAGCTCCCCACACGTGTTCCCGATACCCCCATGGAACTCCTCTGGAGCTTCAGAGCCGATGCCTCCAGGAGGCTATGAGAGAATTAGAGATGCCGCAGACTGGACAGGTTTGTCTCTAGGAGGCAGGTGGATTGGGTTCTTCTAGGAGCGATGTCTAGGAGAGATGTCACCAGTGTGAAGGTGTGGCCCTTTAGTCTCTTGGTGTTCCTAGGAGGACGGCTCTCTGTTGGGTAGTGAAAAGCATTTCCCAGCTGCATATGGTATATCATCTGTATCCAGACAGGCCTAGGTGCCCTGAATGCCATGAATGGGACTGTCCTTAGGAGCCCAGGATACAGGGAGGCCCAAGAAAGGAGGAGGTAGTGGTAGAGCTGGAAAGATAGATAGGGAGATAAGAGAGAATGAGATGGGTCAGGGGCCCCGAGAATCTGTGAGTGTAGATTTGCATTTTAGTATTTATTTATTTATTTATTTATTTGTTCTTTCATCCATTCATTCATTCATTCATTCATTCATTTATTTTTGTGCGATGCTATTTTTGCATGCAGGCCGCTGGGCCGACACATTCTGTCTATGGACTATTGTTTCTGTTCCCTGAGTCTGGGCCCCTGATGGGAAAGGATGGGGGCTCCTGGAGGTTTCACTGTTAGGACATGTGGAGTTTGGTAGAAGGATTTGGTAGGAATTTGGTCCTTGAAGAAGGCATGTGTGGATGTGTGCTGCAGTCATCTTGGTGTAAAAAGTGAGAATTGCTTATTTTCTCAGGGGGTCTAGGTTCCCTGTCCTGGGTGCACTGGAATCTGTTCAGAGAGCTGTTAGTACCATAAGTGTCTAGGCCCGGGCAAGGGAAGGTGTCTGTCCACCGAGGATCCAGAAATTTCCATGTCTGAGGGACACTTGGGGACTTCGGGGAAAGTCAAGAAGAGTTTCCCAGGGGTGCCTGGTGGTGGGTGGGGGTGAAGGGCTGTGGAGAGGAGATGGAATGTGACAGAGCCAGAGGTAGCTCAGAAGGGTTGCTAGGAGATGGCTAGGGTGGGGACCCGCTCCCAGGACCTGGTTGGCAACCGGGCAGTTGGCAGGGATTGTTCCTTCTTTTGATGTGTCCTTGTCACCAGGGCATGGTCCGGTGTGGCCCGTCTCCTCACTTGGGACGAGATCTGGATGTCCCGGGACCCTCGGGTCCCCTGGTGGGGACCATGAAGGACAGCATCTACCGGAACCCAGAGGCCGGCACTCCGTGGGCAAGAAAGAATACCAAGTGTTCCTGTGGCCCTTCTCCTGTCTCTTGGGAACAGCAGACCCACTGGACGACTGATTGTCCCACGAGACTGGAGTCCACACGAGTGCACACAGCGGCCTGGCCTTTGCCTTGTGTCCATCCAGGAGCGACCTTCTGCCACATTGGAAGCTGGGCCTAGCGCCCCATTGAGGTGGGTGGCCGTCACCCCAGTGTCATCTGCCACCGTTCCCGTGTGCCCTGACCTCTGGGACACAAGCCACTCGATGCCCTACCAGTCTGGGGTTGGTTGGCAGCCCTGACCTGGAAGCTTGGTTTGGCGAAGGTGCTAGTTGCCAGCAGACCCAAGGTCGGCCAGGCAGCAGGAGTGGTCACCTGGTAGGCCAGGGTCAAGTAGGTAGCTGCTGGACCTCAGAGGGCTGTGTTGCTGTTGGGGAGGGGGAGGGGTAGAGGTGGCCCCGAGGTGAAATAGGGAGGATATCTCAGGAATCCTAGAGGGGAAAGTGTTCATAAGAAATTATATGAAGCAATTTCAACAAAGGAACAGGAGAACTTGGTGATGTAGAAAAAACCTTTATGAACTGCCACGTGTAAAAGTGTTGCATGACCAATTCTGTGTTTTACATAGTATAAAATTAATGTTAGAACCATAGTTTGTGGAAAACACTTTAGTAAATTTTGTCTTTACAAGAAATGTTTAATAAAATTGAAATGATTACAACTAATTTGATTATAATACAAAGTTTTTTAAAAATTAAAGGTCAAAAATAACTTCCATGCAATAAAATTAATGCTTATATCACTGTTTATGACAATGTTTTCCTTCCTTTGGGGGATCATTCTTATTTGCATAAGGGAAATTCTGTTCAGAGAGTGACATTCATTGGGACATTTCTCTCAAATTCATTGTGACCGTGGAATTCATTCTCCTGGATAAATATTTAAATCTGTTTATAACATTTGGCCTGTTAGATAAACAAGTCACACATGTTATTGTGAGGAATTACTAAGTTGATAACCAAAAATCAAAACTAGTCTTCCTCCGGTAATAAAAAATACTTAAAGGAATAAAGATATCATGTTCAATATTTATTTCTAATATTACGGAAAAACAATGTGCTGCCATTTCTATGAATGTCGAGAGGTGGTGAGATTTGATAACACATTCTTTTGACCTTCAGAATTGTTGGATACCATTCAAGTTCAACTCCACCAACAAGTGAGTGCCATAAGTAACTAATTAGTTTTCTTATGTTCATGTGATTTGTTATTTCATTTGAGGTATTTCTGAGTGACAAAATAGTGCTAATATTTGTGTACTAAAATTACAAATGAATATATTATTAATAAAATAATTAATGATATCATTAATCTTGTTTTGGTTATCATGGTTTGCTTGGGCAAAACCCCGATTGTACTCTAAAGTAGTTTTCTATGTTAAAATTTTCAAGTATTTTCATTCTACATAAAATGTTCTCCTCATTCAGCATAATTTTGATTAATAACATCATTTTCATTTTATTTTTGCTATTATAATTACACTTCTCCCTTCCCGCCTCCTTACAAGCCCCCTATATACCCCTCCCCGCTCTGCTTCAATTTCAAGGCTCTTATACTCAGTGATATTTGTTAGTGCACTGTATTGTGTATTCCTGAATCTAACCTGCTCAGTACAGGTTACTTGAAGGTATGTTTTCAGGGCTGCTCATTGGCTCTGGGAACCCAGCTGTTGTGCTCTTTCCTGGAGAAGAACTCCTTTCCCACTCCAGCTTTCCTCAGTGGCCTGCCTACAGTTCCTTGTGTGGGGCTGAGACCTCATGGGCTTTCCCCCTCCATTTTGGTATATGAATAAAATCATGTCCATTAGTGTCATGCTTGGTCAGCTGGCTTTACACCTTCAGACCAGAGGGTTTCCAAATACTGAGGGATCTTAGTAATAGAATGTTTCATTCTTTTTCCGAGATGGTTAAGTTATTAATGGAGGTTCAATTAAGGTCTTGGTCATAGACAAATGGCTTCCTCCACAAAAGGAGATGGTTATTAATTTAGATTAAATTTGCTTAATGATCATTGGGAGTTTAAAAGTCAAACCTGATTTCGCAATACATTTGCTTTTTACTATGATTTGATAACATTATATCAAAATACTATGCAACTAAGTCAATAAATGTAATAAATCACATGGACTTCTAAAGACAAAAATCACAGGATGACCTCAATAGAGACACAAAAAGCCTTTATCAAAATTTCAAGGTTTAATCCTACTTTATTTGATGATGTTGTGTATGGGGGTGTCTCCATGATCTATTTCTCACAGTATGGTGTTGGTGTATAAAAATGCTATTGGTTTGCACAAGTTGATTCCACAATATGAAACACTGCTGAAATTTTTATGGTAGAAATTTTGAACTTCTCTCTATGTATATCATGTCATCTGCATATAGAGATAGTATCCCTTCATTTTTCCTTATTTATTTTATTTGCCTGTAATTTCTTTCTATTGTCTCACTACTCAAGTTAGTGCTCTGAGCCCAGGATGGACAATAGTGGCAAAAGTGGCTGTCCTTGTCTCATTCCTGACTTCAGTATGGGTGTTTCAAGTTTGAACTGAGGATGTCCACTGTGGCTTCCTCATATATAGCTTTTATTATGTTAGAGTGTAAGACCCTGGGAAGCTCAGGCCTCCAGGATCTCAGCCCAGGACCTCAGTCACCCCAATCACCAGGTGGACTCGAAAGCTTGATGCAAACTGCACGAGGCTTTATTATAGTGGTTTAAGGAGCTTAACCCCATGTTAGCTCCGGCCTTTCATCCACCTGCCAATGCGGATGGCTAGAAAAACAGCTGGAACCGGTTGCATAGAGATTTATAGGGCATTGTAAGGGGGGTGTCTAGGGGTATGCACAGGCTCAGGATTGGTGTGCCTCCAGGCTTGGAGGGCTTGCCCTGTGTTGATTGGTCAACTGGTTGTTATGGCCCATATGCCCTCCCAAGGTGGTTGCTATGCTCTCTATATCATTGCTGTGCACTTGTCCATAAAGCACACACAGAGCCATAGAGCATAGCACCGCCAGCTAACTTCTGATTGTTTCCTTACCACGAGGCAGGCATCTAACCTCCTAGTGACTAAGACAAAGTCAGACAAGTACGTGTTTGGCTGTTATGGCTGCGGAAATGGGGAGCTGGTCCCTTCAAGATTAGGTTGCCTCTTGTCCTATATTCCCAAATACTTTTATCATGAAATCATTCTGAATAACTAAAAAAATGATAATAGTATCTAGTAATTAGGAATGAAAACAACTTTGAGATTTCATCTATCTTACCCCAGTTAGAAAGAAAAAGATCAACAAAACAATGAAATTAAGTAACTGTATTGTAATCTCAAAAAAAGAAAAGATTCAAAGTAACCATCACTGGCACAAGAAGCACCCTTTAGAATTGTTGTTTAAGTTTAAGGTTGTCTAAGAGATTCCCAAATATCATTACCTACTGCTAATGCCCTTGTTTGGCCCCAGAAGTCAAAGGTAAGTTCCTATTGGTGGAGACACATGTCTTCCATAAAAAGAGCTCTGAGTCCCCTGAGCTGCAACTGACCTGAAAAAAATCCTTCTCCCTAAGGACTAGATTTCATGCTCCCTTCCAAAGGAGAGACAACCAACATTCTTATCCATGCAGGTCACCTATGAACTACAACCACCACCATGTTGGTGCAATAACAAAAAGGGTTGCACAGTGACAACAGAACTTTTCTGGTGACCAACAGCTCTTCATTGTTGTTTAGTGCTGGTCAAGGAGAGAAAACATGCCCGGAATTGTAAAGGTAGCCAACAACCCAGAGCTCGTGACTTATTGACTCCTTAGGAAAACGTACAACCAGCACATTCCTAAAGCAGCACAGTCCCTAATTCTACATCCTTGTCGTTACCCACAGATGAGTGTAGTTCCCAGTCCTCTTAAAGGAAGCTTTTCTTTGTAACAGATGAGGACCATGACAGAAGACCACAACAGTTAACATGTACAGTCGTGGAGTCCCAACTGATACACCACCACAGCTCCTCAACTTAAGATGCAGGGTCCATTGTGGAAGTGGGCACAAAAGGATTGTCAGAGCTGAAGAAGGAAGCTTGCTGTCCACCAACCTGGCTGCCTTAACATGACCCAAAGAAGGAGAAAACCAATAGACATAGCTACATGGAAGAGGGAAAGCTCACAAGATCTCAACCCTACACAAAGGTAAACAGGCAACTATGATATCCTGAGAATGGAGAAAAGGCTTCCTCAGGGATGAGTACACAAATCTGCTTCTCAACACCAAACTGACATGTCACAAAATGTGCATATGCAGTAAGTATATGGACTGAGTGAGCTTTATTTGATATTTATGTAATATTGCACACACACACACACACACACACACACACACACCTTTTACACATTGGCCCAGAATCAATGCTGTGATTGCCTAAACTGTATCTACTAAGGAAATCCCACAACACCCCTTTGATGGTGGCCGCTGACCTACCAAGGAACTGTCCTGTGAATTCTCACTATTGCCTGTCCAGGCACAATACTGAACCAACTTGACACAGTCCACAAAGTGTCCAGCATATGGTGTGGACCACTTTGTCATGAGCATTGTCAACATCCTCCTGATGGAACCAGGTGCGGCTTTTCTGAGATTCCTGTGCTCACTGGGGTTCCTCCTTAGGGTTTCATCCTTAAAGGGCTCCCATCACCTATAATCATGGGGCATTCAGCTGTGCCTCCCTCTTTGCAAAAGCTGATCCAAGCTCCCTGAATACAAAATATCTCCAGACCAACTGGAACTATGCACCTTGCCTGGGAGACGGGTTAGAATATACATGCATATAATATATTCTGCCAGGGAAAATTTGTGCAGAGGCTCTAACTATGTGACGGAGAAGCCCTTATCCCTACTGTAAGGTTTTCCAATACATCTAGCATATACACAACCAGGTAAGTATGCCATGACCTATGGTGTGTAAAGAAGCGCAGTAAATTCACTGATTCTCCAGAGTGAGTTTGGAGTAACATGTCTGCTTATCATTGAGACCTTAAGGGGTGTGGCATGCATTGCCTACATCAGTCTTTGGGAATGGATTTAACAACAGTGAGATACATCAGAAAAGCAAAGTCTGTCAAAAACTCATTCCCACTACACAAACATGCTATGTCTGCACTTATAAGTGGATATTAGCTGTACTCAGGAATGACAGCCTATCTGAGAGGATACTGCTTAACTACTGGTCACTGCAAGTAACCATTGGAAAGTATATTCTCTGCCTCTTGCAAGGGGTGACAGCCCATTTCCCTTTTTTCTTGTCATCTATCTCCCTGGCTAAATGCTCAACTGTGAGGACTGGGACCAGTGAGCCTCAGCACAGACATTACCCTCTGAATATAGACCTCAGTTTCCCCAGCCTCCCCATCCTGGGATCCCCTTCAATGTCCCCCTAACCTAATGGCAGAAGAAATGGCCTCCCCAGCCTGGGACTCCCGTCTGTGTCACTGAATGGGAGGAAGACACCCCACTCCAATGGGGCAAGCACTTGACCAGCACCTAAGACCCGTGTTATTTAAAATTGTGAGGGTGATTCCACCGACTCAGCACAAGGGGACTTCAGACCTACCTCTTCTGAGGGAGACTGTTTCAACCTTCTCCGTTTTTTGCAAAAAGGGGATGTGCATCTTCTCCTCCTCCCAAGGAAACATCAAAACCTACAAGTACTCCTCAGGTGAGTACCACACTTTCTCTATGCTGTGCTGGAGAAGCCAGTGAAAAGTTCAATGCAGATGACACAGTGCCTGGGGCATCATCTGCTTATTTTTCCACTGAGTTTCCTGGACAAGTTATTTCCCCACATATTCAAGGGTCCATGCAAACTTCCCCACCTGACCAGGGAGCTCTGGGATCTAACACGTCTCAAGATGATCAGGGACCATCCCTATCTACCCAATCTCCCAGGATGTTCTGGGAGGAATCCAATGTAACCCAGGGCCTATGAGACATTCCACATCTGCCCCAGCATCCCAGAGGCCTGCCACTTTTCCTGAACGAAACATCAAACACATCTCCTCTTCCAGAAAGCATTTCAGAAATCCATCCTCTACCCAAGGGATCACTGGTCAGGCAAAGTATTTTAGACAAGCCCCTTCTGACCAAGGGGGACTCCCACAGGCCCCATCAGGGAAAGAGGGTTCCAAACCTTCTTCTCTGTCAGGAGGTCTCCGTGATTCATTTACCTAAAATAATTTGAGTGTCACCACCTCTCCCCAGGGGAGTTTAACACCTTTGACAGCTGCCAAACATGGCTGGAGTGCTACTCCCTCTCATGAGGACAGCCAAGGATTTTCCTCGTTTCCCCCAAAGTGCCCTAAGCAATCTACTGCTGAAGTGAGCCTGAGTCCTGCCTCCGCACACCAAGGGAATTTCATAACTTCCCCATTAAACCAAGAAGGCTTTAAATGTCCTTCACCATTCACAAATAGGCTCAGATCTTCCCTTGGATTCCAAAGAGGGCTAAGCTCGAACACTATACCCCAAGTGAGCCTAACACAGCTCAAATCTGCCCAGGCAGAAACAAAACTATACATGCCTATAGCAGGGGCTCAAGGACCTTTGCCGTCTCTGGAAAGGGCCCCAGACAGGTCCAACTGTTCACAAGAAGTGCTAGGAACACCCGAGTCTGTCCAAGGGGCTTTTGGGCCTTGTCAACATACACAAAGGGCTCTAGTGCTTTCGCCAAATACCCTAGGGGTTCTGTCTCCTTCCATTTCTGTTGAGTGGACAGACTCCAGGATTGCCCACATCTAGATCAGAGGGTCAAAGAACTATTCTCTCGAACTAAGGGAGATTCAAAACTAATCCTTCTATGAAAAGGGACCATGCACCTTCCCACTGTAGCAAAAGGAGATGGAGAGATCCTTCCTCTGAACAGGGGCTTCACAGTGACCCTCTCAGACCAAGAGGACCTCAAATATCCCCTGCAGGCCAAGAAGGCCCTCCTGACACATGATCGGGAACTACACAGGCGCACCAATTCCAAGACACTACAGGTGAGTCATGCAAGTTCCACATCTGCCCAGGATGCTGAGACAACACAGCCTTGCCTACATCCTTAGGGGGTCTCTAGACCTTTCCACATCTGCAGGAGAGGCTCTTGAAGTTTCTACATACACATTGAGCACACCAGGACATTCCCCACCCGTCCATCATACTCTGGCTTCTACCCTATCTGATAAAGTAACTGTGGGACAGCTAAATCCATTAAAGGGTTTTCAGCAACATCCTCATCCTTGCAAATGGCTCTGGGGTGTGAAAAATCTACAGAAGATGTTCCAGGACATAGTCTGTCTGTTCTCAGAGTTCTGGATCCAACCTTAGGTGACCAAGGGGCTATGGGATATGACACGTGTACACAAGAGTCTGTAGTCACGTTCATATCTAGGAAAGGAGAATCCTTGGTTTCCACCTGCAAACAAGGACCTCCCTGCACCTCCCAGGAGGCAGAGGGAACTTCCCCAGCTCCTCAAGAGGATCTGCAATCTGCCAAATCTACACAAGAGGCTGCAGAACCTTTCTAATCTGCACAAAGGACTGTTATTCCTTCCACGTCCCAAGAAGAGTCTCCAGAAAATCCAACAAATACCCCAAAGGCTCTGAATTCTACATTATCTCCCTTTGAGGCCTGGGAACAGGTTTTGTCCCAACCAAATAAAGCCCAGGGCCAGATGTCTTCATTGCAGCATTCTACCAGAAATTCAAAGTACAGCTAATACCAATTCTCCTCAAAGTAGTCCACATAATGGAAGCAGAAGGGTCATTGCCAAACTCTTTTTACGAGGCTTCAGTAACCTTGATACCCAAGCCACACAAAAACACAACTAATAAAGAGATCTACAGACCAATATCTTTCATGAACATTGATGCAAAACGTCTCAATGAAATACTGGCAAATAGAATCCAAGAACACATCAGAGAAATCATTCATCCCGGTCACGTAGGCTTCATCCCAGGGAAGCACGGATGGTTCAACATTTGAAAATCCATCAATGTAATCCATCTTATAAACAGACTGAGAAAAAAATCACATGATCATCTCACTAGATGCCAAAAAAGCCTTTGACAAAATCCAACACCCCTTCATGAGAAAGGTCCTGGAGAAATCAGGGATAACAGGAACATACCTCTACATAATAAAAGCAATATACAGCAAGCCGACAGCCAACACCAAATTAAATGGAGAGAAACTCAATGCAATTCCTCTAAAACCAGGAACAAGACAAGGCTGTCCACTCTCTCCTTACCTCTTCAATATTGTCCTTGAAGTTCTAGCTAGAGCAATAAGACAACAAAAGGAGATCATGGGAATACAAATCGGAAAGAAAGAAGTCAAACTCTCACTATTTGCAGATGATATGATAGTCTATATAAGTGACCTGAAAAACTCTACCAAGGGACTCCTACAGCTGACAAACACCTTCAGCAAATGGCAGCATACAAGATTAACTCAAAAAAATCTGTAGCCCTACTATTTACGATGACACATTGGTGGGGAAAGAAATCAGAGAAGCATCACCCTTTACAATTGCCACAAACAACATAAAATACCTTGGAGTAACACTAACCAAAAAAGTGAAAGACCTGTACCGTAAGAATTTTGAGTCTCTAAAGAAAGAAACTGAAGCAGATACCAGAAAATAGAAAGATCTCCCATGCTCTTGGATAGGCAGGATCAACAGAGTAAAAATGGCAATCTTGCCAAAAGCATTCTACAGATTCAATGCAATGCCCATCAAAATCCCAACAAAATTCTTCACAGACCTTGAAAGAACAATTCTCAACTTTATATGGAGAAACAAAAGACCCAGGATAACCAAAACAGCCCTGTACAATAGAGGAACTTCTGGAGGCATCACCATCCCTGACTTCAAGCTCTATTACAGAGCTATAGTCCTGAAAACAGCTTGGTATTGGCACAAAAATAGACAGGTAGACCAATGGAATAGAGTTGAAAACCCTGACATTAACCCACACACCTAGGAACACGTGATTTGTGACAAACAATCCAATTATATACGCTAGAACAAAGAGAACATCTTCAACAAATGGTGCTGACATAACTGGATGCAAACATGTAGAAGACTACAGATAGACCCAAGCCTTTCGCCCTGCACAAAACTTAAGTCAAAATGGATCAAAGACCTCAACATAAACCCAGCTACACTGAACCTATTAGAAGATAAAGTGGGAAATACCCTTGAATTAATCAGTAAGGAGACTGCTTAATGAACATAACACCAGTAGCACAGACACTGAAATCAACAATTGATAAATGGGACCTCCTGAAACTGAGAAACTTCTGTAAGGCAAAGGACACAGTCAGCAAGACAAAACGGCAGCCCACAGACTGGGAAAAGATATTGACCAACCCCACATCCGACAGAGGGCTGGCTGATCTCTAAAATATACAAAGAATTCAAGAAGTTATTCTCCAAAACACCAAACAATCCAATTAAAACATGGGGTATGGAACTAAATAGACAATTCTCAATAGAGAAATCTAAAATGGCTGAAAGACACATAAGAAAGTGTTCAACATCCTTAGCCTTCAGGGAAATGCAAATCAAAACAACTCTGAGATACCTTCTTACTCCTGTCAGAATGGCTAAAATTAAAATGACCAATGACAGTTTATGCTGGAGAGGATGTGGAGAAAGAGGAACCCTCCTCCACTGTTGTTTGGAGTGCCAACTTGTACAGCCAGTTTGGAAATCAGTATGGCGACTCCTCAAGAAAATGGGAATCAGTCTACCAAAAGATCCAGCAATTCCACTCCTAGGCATATACCCAAAAGAACCACATTCATGCAACAAAGACATCTGTTTAACGATGTTCATAACAGCACTATCTGTAATAGCCAGAAACTGGAAGGAGCGTAGATTTCCCTCAACTGAAGAATGGATGGAGAAAATGTGGTACATTTACACAATGGAGTACTACTCAGCAGAAAAAAAAATGGAATCTTGAAATTTGCAGGCAAGTGAATGGAACTCGAAGAAACCATTCTGAGCGAGGAAACCCAATCACAAAAGACAAACATGGTATGCACTCACTCATATGTGGATTTTAGACATAGAGTAAGGGATTATTAGCCTACAATCCACACTGCCAGAGAAACTAGTAAACAAGGAAGACCCTAAGAGAGACAAACTTTGTCCCCTGGAGAAGGGGAAAGAGTCACCATCCCCTGAGCAAATTGAGAGCATGGGAAGAGGGGGGAGGGAGCTACAGGGGTGAGAAGGGAAGAAAAGGAAGGATGCAGAGGTCATGAGGAAGCAGAAATTCTGAGTCAGGTGTAGATTAGAAGAAAGAACATATGATACGTAGGGTTTTAGTTGGGGGGCGTGTCGGGAGACACTGTAGGGGCGTGGTCAAGGGGAGCACAGGATAGGTTCTTAAAGGGCTGCAGACATGTGCAGGCCCCTTCTCTATGGCCACCCTAGCTTGCATCCTCTGGGCATGCTCTGGCTTGAGTTTGGGCTGGTGTTTATCTGAATAAAGAAATCTTAGTATTACGGCCTATGGATCATCCTGGAGCACGCAATGGCGGGTGGTAGGGGAGGAAGGGAGGGAAAAGGGAACTGGGATCATCATATAATTCAATTTCGTTTGTAATTCAAATATATAGATAATAAAAAACTAAAAAAAATTGTCTTAACAAGAAAGATTTAATAAAATAGATATGATTATAACTAATTTGAATATAATATAAATGTTGTTAAAATCTTAAGGTCAAAAGTAAATTCCATGCAATAAAATTAATGCCTATATCCCAATTTATGACAATGTTTTCCTTCTTTGGTGGGATCTTTGTTATTAGCATAGGGGAAATTCTGTTCAGAGAGTGATGTTTCTAGGGATATTTCTCTCAAATCCATTGTGACTGTGGAATTTATTTATTTATTTATTTATTAGTTCTAGTTAGGGAACAAGCTTGTTTCACATGTAAGTCCCTTCTCCCTCTCCCTCCCCTCACCCCCACTGTGGAATTCATTTTAATGGATAAATATTTAAATCTGTTCATAATATTTGGCCTGTTAGATAGACAAGTCACACATGTTATTGTGAGGAATTTCTATGATGATAACCAAAATTCAAAACTAGTCTTCTTCAGGTAATATAAAAGGACTTAAAGAAATAACGATATTATGTTCAATATTTCATTCTAATGGTAAGAAACAACAGTGTGCAACCATTTCTATAAATTTTGAGAGGTGGTGAGATTTGATAACACATTCTTTTGACCTTCAGGATTGCTGGATACCATTCAAGTTCAACTCCACCAACAAGTGAGTGCCATAAGTAACTAGTTAGTTTTCTTATGTTTCTTAGTTTCTTAGTTTCATGTGATTTGATATTTCATTTGAGATATGTTTGAGAAATAAAATAATGCTAATATTAGTTTATTGAAATTACAAATGAACATATTATTAATAAAATAATTATTAATATCATTAATCTTGTTTTGTGTATGATGGTATACTTAGCCAAAACCCCTATTGTAGTCTAAAGCAGTATTAAAATTTTCAAATATTTTCATTTTTCATAAAATGTTCTTCCCATTCAGCATAATTTGGTTTTAAAAGATCATTTTATTTTATTTTTGAGATTATAATTACATTTCTCCCATCTTTTCTCCTTAAAAGACTCTTAGATACCCTTACCTGCTCGCTTCAATTTCAAGGCCCTTATACTCAGTAATATTTGTTAGTGCACTATATTTTATATTCTTGAATTTAACCTGCTCAGTACAGGTTACTTGTGTGTATGTTTTCAGGGCTTCTCATTGGCTCTGGGAACCCAGTTGGCTATCTTTTTCCTTGGGAAGAACTCCTCTGACACAGCTTTCCTCGGTAGCCTGCCTACAGTTCCTTGTGTGGGGCTGAGACCTCATGGGCTTTCCCCCTCCATTTTGGTATGTGAAAGAAATCATGTCCATTAGTGTCATGCTTGTTCAGCTCACTTTACACCTTCAGACCAGAGGGTTTCCAATTAGAGAGTGGTCTTGAGAATAGATGATTTCATTCTTTTCCCAAGATAGCAAGTTATTAATGGAAGTTAAATTAAGGTCTTGGGCATAAACAAATAGCTTCTTCCCCAAAAGGAGATGGTTATTAATGTACATTAAATGTGCTTAATGATCATTGGGAGAATAAAAGTCAAACCTGGATTAACAATACATTTGCTTTTAAGCATGATTTGATAGCATTATATCAAAATACTATGGAACTAAGTCAATAAATGTAATAAATCAGATGCACTTCATAGGACAAAAATCACATGATGACCTCAATAGATATACAAAAAGCCTTTTTCAAAATTTCTAGGTTTAATCCTAGATACTTTTTCTTTGATGATGTTGTGTATGGGGAAGTCTCCATGATCTATCTCTCCCTGTTTGTTGTTGGTGTATAAAAATTTTCAAATATTTTCATTTTTCATAAAATGTTCTTCCCATTCAGCATAATTTGGTATTAAAAGATCATTTTATTTTATTTTTGAGATTCTGCAATGTGAATCCACAACTTGAAACACTGCTGAAATTTTTTCTGGTAGAACTTTTGGAATTTGTAAATATGTATCATTTCATCTACATATAAAGATAGTATTTTTCCTTATTTGTTTTATTTGCCTTTAACTTCTTTCTATCGTCTCACTGCTCAAGTTAGTGCTCTGAGCCCAGGATTGACAATAGTGGCAAAAGTGGCTGTCCTTGTCTCATTCCTGACTTCATTGTGGGTGTTTCAAGTTTGAACATAGGATGTCCACTACGGATTTGTCATGTATAGCTTTCATTATGTTCGAGTATGTTCCCTCTAGTCCTATATTCCCAAACACTTTTATTATGAAGACATGATGAATAATTCAAAAATGATAATAGTCCCTAGTAATTAGGGAGAAATGAATCAGAACAACTTTGAGATTTCATCTGTCTTATGCCAGCTAGAAAGGCAAAGATCAAGAAAACAATGAAATTGAGTAATTGTATTGTAATCTCAAAAAAAAAAAAAAATCCAAAGCAACCAACATTGGCATGAGAAGCACCCTTTTTTATTATTGTTTCAGTTTGTCTATGAGACTTCCAAACATGATTAGCTACTGCTAAATCCCTTGCTTGGCCCCAGAGGTGAAAGGGAAGTCCTATTGGTGGAGATGCGATGTCCATAAAAAGATCTATGAGGCCCCTGTGCTGTATCTGACCTAAAAGAAATCCTTCACCCTAAGGACTAGATTTCATGCTACATTCCAAAGGAGAGACAACCAACATTCTTATCCAGTCAGGACAACTATGAACTACAACCACCACCATGTTACGATAAATCTTTCCACCAAAAGCTGCTGAGACCCACCCCCACGTGTAACCTTTTTGCCAGCCGCCTGCCCCAGTTAGGCCCAAATGAATACACAGAAACTTGTATTAGGTTCAAAGCTGCTTGGCCAATGACTAGGACTTCTCATCTGCTAATTCAGTCTTAACTATCATAAACCTATATATTTTATAAGACTTATCTTATTGGACACCTTATTGGCGTCCCTCATTGCTGGGATCACATCTTGCCGCTGGAGCAGGAGCAGAGGGGAAAAGAGGGCCCTTCCTATTTCTCCTTCTTTAAATATGAGTCTCCTTGCTATGTCACTTCCTGCCTGGATCAGCATTTCTCTACTACATTTCCCAGAATCCTCTTTGACTCCTAGTCCCATCTACTTGCTGTCTCATTGGCCAAACAGTATTTTATTTAACAATCAATAAGATAAACATACACAGAAGTATTTCCCCCATCACCACCACCTTGGGACAATAACTCAGAAATGTTGCACAGTGACAACAGAACTTTTCTGGTGACCAACAGCTCCTCATTGTTCTTAAGTGCTGGTCCAGGAGAGAAAACATGCCTGGTCCTGTAAATGTAGCCAACTACTCAGAGCTAGTGATTTAGTGAATCCTGCAGGAAAAAGGTACAACCAGCACATTCCTAAAGCAGCACAGTCCCTAATTCTACATCCTTGTCATTACCCACAGATGAGTGTAGTTTCCTGTCCTCTTAATGGAAGCTTTTCTTTGTAACAGATGAGGACCATGACAGAAAACCACAACAGTTAACATGTACAGTCGTAGAGTCCCAACTGATACACCACCACAGCTCCTCAACTTAAGATGCAGGGTCCATTGTGGAAGTGGGCACAAAAGGATTGTCAGAGCTGAAGAAGGAAGCTTGCTGTCCACCAACCTGGCTGCCTTAACATGACCCAAAGAAGGAGAAAACCAATAGACATAGCTACATGGAAGAGGGAAAGCTCACAAGATCTCAACCCTACACAAAGGTAAACAGGCTTCCACAGAGATGAGTACACCAATCTGTTTCTCAACACTAAACTGACATGACACAAAATGTATATACGCAGTGAAGGGACCAGCCCCCCCTCCCATTTCAGCAGCCTTGATCACTAAGAGGTCAGATGCCTGCCTTGTGGCAAGGAACCAATCAGAATTTAGCTAGTGGTGCTATGCTTTACAGCTCTGGGTGTGCTTTACAGACAAGTGCACAGCAATGACACACTGAGCATAGCAACTTCCCAGGGAGAGCCTATGGGCCATAACAACCAATTGGCCAATCAACACAGGGCAAGCCCTCCAAGCCTGGAGACACACCAATGTGAGCCTGTGCGTACCCCTAGACACTCCCCTTATGCTGCCCTACAAGATCTCTATGCAGCCGGTTTGAGTTGTCTTTTATACCCATCCGCCATGGTGTGTGGATGAAAGACCCGAGTTAACATGGGGTTAGCTCATTAAACAACAATAAAGCCTCATGCTGTTTGCATCAAGCTTTTGACTCCGCCTGGTGATTGGGGTGGCCGCTGTCCTGGGATGAGATCCTGGAGGCCTGAGCTTTCTAGGGGTCTTACAGCAGTCATTATATGGACTCAGTGACCTTATTTAATATTCATGTGATATTACACACACACACAAACACACACACACACACACACACACACACACACACACACACACACACCTTTTATACATTGGCCCAGAGACAATGCTGTGATTGTGTGAATGCTGTGAACTCTGTCTACTAAGGAGATCCCAGAGAACCCCTTTGATGGTGGCAGCTGAGTTCCCAAGGAACTGTCCTGTGAATTTTCACTATACCCTGACCAGGCACAATACTGAACCAACTTGACACAGTCCACAGAGTGTCCAGCATATGGTGTGGGCCACTTTGTCGTGAGCATTGTCAACATCCTCCTGATGGCACCAGGTGTGGCTTTTGTGAGATTCCTTTGAAACTTTCTGTTTCGGCCTCTGGGAATCTTTGTCTGCAGAAGGGACTCTAAGAAACGACCATGCTTCTGAAAGGACTGCGCATGCTTCTTTGCATCCCACAGCACCTCTAAGACAATCTGTGTCTCCACAAGTGACTCTAGCAACATTGCTCTCACAACAAGGATCTATGAAACACCATACTTCTTCTCAAATCCCTCAAAGAATTTCTCAATGTGCCCAAAATTATCTACAACATCCAACTTCTGTCCCAGGACTTCTGAATCCTTCCAAATCTGAACAGAACACTCCAGGATCTTTGTCATATCCCCCAGGTACAGGAACACGGGCATCCTGTGCCCCAGTTTCTCAGAAAATGTTCCCAGGTTCTACAAACTCAGGGTATAGTGAACCATTGTCATATGTTGAAGAGCCCCTGAAACTTTCCTGGTTTGCACAAGGGACACTGTGTCCTATTTCATCTCCACTAGATCTTGACCATTTGGATTCTTTCTCTGGCAATCTGGAATCACCTCAACCTGCAAAAAGGAATCTTGGCCATTTGTCATATGGGAGAGAGCCTGTGGAAAATTCTCTATCTGTCTCAGGTCATAGAGAGCCTTCACCATCAACAAATTCCCTACAGGGTTTTCATCACATGTCCCAGCTGATCCAGCACCTCTTCTCTCTCCCTGGTACTCGCCACAAATTGGTATATCTGCCAAATGTTCACTGATGTCTTTGGCATCGTCCAATTCTCTAGAGTCCTCATCATCTTATTCAGGCATGCTAGGGACACTCCAATCTACACAGAGTTGTCAGGGGCAACTGTTGCATGTAGGAGAGACTTTTGAGAATTCGCCACCTCTTGTAGGGTCTTCAGTATGTGTGCCTTGTACTTCAGATACACAGGGGTTGTCCTCTTTAGAACAAGGGAGTCAATCAAATTGTCATTGTGTTGAAGGAGCTGTGGGTTCCTGCCTATCTACACAAGTGTCTATAGGACAGCCCACATCTACAGGAACATCTCTTGGACATACTCCATCTGCCCAAGGGCTTTCAAGCACTCCATTACATATACAAGTTACAGGCTCACAGTCCACTTCTGTACAGAGCCAAGTAGCACATTCTTCATCCACCCCAGTGTCTCACAGATATACTCAGTATGCACAAAATATGTTATGAACATTGAAATATGCTCAATGGTCTCGAAAAATTTCTCCAACTGCACAAGGACAGAATGTTTCTGCACCCACAAAAGTTACTCTGGGACAATCACCGCCTCAGAGAGGATCTCAGGGAAATTCATCCTCTACCCGAGGAGCTGTGGGCTTATCTACATCAAGACAAGAGTCTCTAGGATATTTGTCATTTGCCCAAGGGTCTCTAGAAACTCCCAGAACTTCCCACAAAGTGGTATGTCCTTCCTATTATCAAGAGGCTGTAGCACAGTTCCCATCTGTCCCAGGTGATGGACTTTCTCTCTCTGCCCAGGGGATGCTGAGCACTTTACCGTCTTCCCAAGTTAGTCTAGAATCATCATCTTCTGTTCAGAGAAGTATAAAACCTTCATTAGATGTGCAAGGTGCTCTGCAACATCATCCTCATTCCTTAGGGTATCTGGGACCTTCCCAATGCAATCCAAAGGCATCCGAAAAGTTGCCATCTTACAAAGCTGCTTTGAAAATTCCAGAATATTTATCACGGTCACTAGGAACTTTGCAATCTCTCCCAGGAACTCTAGGACATTCTATATGTTGCCAAGGTGCTATCTGCCCTTGTCATTCTGACAAAAAATTTGAAGGATCATCAAAGTCTCTCTAGGAAACTCTTCTGTCTTCTAAAAGACCACTAGGACCTATTCCATCTGTACCAGACATCCTCTCAAGAAGCAGATGTTCACACTTCCCATGCAGAACACAAGGGCCTCAAACAATTCTGTTCATCGAAAAAAGTGCACAGTCTGCCAAAAGGGACCAGAAATCAAAAGATTCCCCCAAAGAGAGCATGGAACTGTCCATCTCTAAGGGAGGCTACAGATCCTGAGATACCTCAATAGGAGGGGTGCAGAAGTTCTGCATCTCCCGAAGGCATCCCTGGAAGTTCCAAATCTACTGAAACAAAATTGGAACAGGTCACCTGTAACACAGAAGATCTTCTTGATTCCCATTCAGAACACAAGGGCTGCAAATATTCCTCTTCATCAAAAGAAGGGCACAGACATTCATTTGGCAAAAGGGACAAGAATACAAGAGATACCGTGGAAAAGGACAAGAACCCCCAATCTGTGCAGAAGGGGACATGGGAACCACTCCCTTTCATGAAGAGAAGCTCAGACACTCCACCATCCTGCTTCTCCCTCTGCCAGGACAAGACTCAGACAGGCCCCTTTTACTCAACGAGCCACCCGTCTCCACCTGGATCCCAGGAAAGCTTCCATTTAACTCCGGACGGAGACAGTTCCTGTGGGAGTGTCAAACCTATCTAATCAGCCCAAAGACATGATGTCAGATACCCTGTTTCTACCTAGGAAGGCTTCAGACTTGTCTTTTCTGTCCAAGAGGGACATACAACTTTCACTAGTGCCAGAGAGGGACTTTGGGCTTTGCTTGCTGTGCAACACAAACCATATATTCACCAGTTCCAAAAGGGATTTCCACTTCATTCCCTGTTGTCCACGGAAAGTTCAGACATTCCCTACCTGAACTAGGGACCTGAGATCTTCCTTCTCTTACCAAGGGAGTGGCACACCCTTTCAATGTGAATATGGGGACCCCATATGGAAACCTTCTGACCTAGGAGGGCACATATATTCAAGTTTACTTCCATGCACTCTCCATAGCTCACCACTGCAAAAATAGAGCTTGAGTTCTAACCTGTCCTCCGCAAGGATGCATCAGAGCTTCTCAAGGTGTCCAATGGGGCATTAGAATTTCCTATGGTCACCCTGTACAAGGCAGTCTTAGAAAGTTTCACTCTAAAAGAGAGAGCCTCATGCATAGTCCATCTAGCCCACTGAGCCTCAGATATACTCCTTGTGACCAAAGGGAATTCAGAAATGTGCCCACTAATCAGGACTGGGCCCAAATTTCAATTTCTCCCCTAGGAAGCCCCCTACAAACTCATTCTGTCCATGTAGACTTCAGACATTACAAGCCTGTCAGATTGAAGTTCTTTAGATACTCATTTCAACAGGGGAGTCTTGGCCATACTCTCTCTTACCATGGCATCTTCAGATCTTCTTGGCTACAAGCTGGCCAGACATTTTCCCACTCTGAACCGCACATGAACAACAAAAGTTTAGAACATTTCCTTCTCATCAAACATCTATGAAATCTTTTACTGTCTGACTATAAGCAAGGCAGGTGTTTCCCTCCTGATTAAGAAGAGGTCACAGTTTTTACCTGGAGCATGCTATAAATCTTTTAACCACTGAGAATGGTGTTGCCCCTTCTGACTTCATCTGAACTATTGATGACACATCAACTCCCTCTGCTACAGTAGACTGAGTGTCGCTTATTCTAATCCTCTGACTTCATGACCACTGTCCACAAATTAATGACCCTGATGCCTGAAGTCTTAGAGCTTAAGGGTATCAAGCAACAACTTTTAACATGGTCAGGACAAATAAAGAATCCATGTCCTTCATGTTCAGCAGAAGGTGCTGGATTGGTCAAGAACTCTAGCTGGGTACTACCTTCTAGCTTGTTGGAGATTTATCACACTACTGCCTGTCCTACATGACATGTGTGTTCTGGATTCCCATGAAGATTGTATAAGGAACCATGAGCCTTCTCTGATTCGCAATTTGAGTCTTGATGTTACCCAGCTACCCAGGTGACTCTTTGACCCTTCTGCATTTCCCAACATAACAAGAGAATTTCTGCCTTCAAAGGCTGGTGTCCTCAAAGTTCACTGTTTGGCTATGGATGCTTCAAACATTCTCTCTCTGTCCAAGGTTTCCCCACAATGTGTTTTTGACAAATGGGCCTTAGACTTATTCTTTCAGAACCAGGATGACTCACATGGCAGGTTAAGGAATGAGGGCGTTGAATTCTCAAGACTGCTTCCTGCTGACATGGGGGGCGTTGACTGTCTTTGGGGACCCGAGAAGGTTGGGGTGGTGCCACGTCCTGGGGTAGCTGGTTGTTTCATTGTAGTCCAGTCTGTATGGAATGTTTGCAGAGTAGAGGACAAGGTTAAGTTTAGAAAAAAATCTTTCTTAGGTCCTGGTATTTGAGGAAAGATTGTAAGACGAGGGAGGGGTTCCCAAGGTGTCCCAAGATGAGGGAAGGGAATTTGGGACTGGGGAAAGGTTGAATATTACCTGGAGTGAATCTGTGCTGTTTGGATCTGATCGGCTCACTGGAACTTACAAGAATCCTTAGAGTTTGTGGAAACGTAAGTATTAGACACATTAGCAGCTTGTTCATGTTAGAAGCAACTTGGCTGAAAGCATTATCATTTTAAAATAGACAGATTATTTTAGGACAATGAAAAGCATCTTAATCTTGACCTTGTAGTTATGATCGCATAGTGGTATTGTAGAACTGACTATGAACAATAGCATGAGAAATAGAGAAATCAGGAACATATTTCATTCTTTTTAATGTCTCAACTCACTTTACTATCACTTAAGCCTTTTTATCCTCAGACCTTCATAACTTTAATTCATACACTTTATGTTACCATCTTAGAACTTCCATTTTCAGACCTTTATACCTTCCATTCTCAGACCTTCATTACTTGCATTTATCTATCGTGTTAGACCTTTTCATCCTCAGACCTTCGTAACTACATTCTCAGACCTTCATACATCTTACACTTTCCTATCTTCACATAGATAAACCCTAAAATACCTGTTCCTGGAATCTGTTTTGCTTTAAACTGGCAAGACTACCAGTCATCAAAAGCATCAGAGTTCTTGAGAAGGATAAGATTTTACCTGAATCAATGATTAAAGAATAACAGAGACTTGCCAGCAGGCTGAATGGACAGCCACCCCCAAGGTCCTCCATCCATAGTAGCGGGCTGCAAGACACCTGCCTTCTTGCTGATAGCATGTGACCTGTGGATTAGACTATAGGAAAACTCGCCTACCGTTGGCCCAAGCAACTCGGGGAAAGTCGATTCCACTATCCTCTTGTCCACAGTCTGGAATACTTTGTAGCAGTTGAAGTGAAGGGCAAGGTTGCTCAGTAACCAGCATTGTCACTGACTGGAGATGAAGCTTCTTCAGTGCCCATCAGTCTTCTCGGAGGAAATGGGGTGGTGCCAGCAGCTGGCCTATCTGTCTGTTATAAAAAGCTTTTTAACAAAACATTTTAAATGCCATTTCTCTAGATCTCTGAGCATTTGAGGGCTGTCTGTTTAGTATCTCAGCAGTTAAGTTTGTCTTTAGTTAAAGAAAAATCCCTTTTTGTAATAAAAGCTGTACCTTTGTGTAAGGCTTACAGGATGGACTGAGTGGTATAAATATTTTGTTAATTTGAAATAGACCTTTATGATTTTAAATTTTGATCATCCTTTAAAGATACATGAGTTAAATTTAAGTTGTATAGACTTAGCTTCTATTTTAAGTATAGTTAAATTAGACCTTTATGAGTTGCTTAATTTAAATTGTATATAGAGCTAGATAAGTATAAAGTTAAATTACAGGTACAGAGACAAGTAGGACTGGATAAGAGTAAAGGGGAACTAGAATGCAATCTCTGATCCGTACATTGTAGCAAACAGACAGGAAATTTAAAGGGAGAGAGTAGACTTAAATAGAGGGACTTAGAAACGCACAGTATTTGGTAAACAAGCCATGAACAACAGAGCCAGTGAAAGAAAATAAAACAAAAAGCAAAAAGACCTGTTTACCTGCTTGTTGGATGAAACCAGAAAGGTTTCTCTATGCATTTCCCATGGGTGAGGCCAGAGGAAAACTGGCAAAAAGCTCCTCTCCGGATGCACTTCTGCCCGTGGGAGTTGCCAGGGTCCTGGCCCTGAAGGGGACACAGCTGTCCCGACACCGAAAAAGGACCCAGCGGTCCGAACTGAAAAAAAGGAAAAAAGCACCGCTCCTGGAGCGGGATTCCATGCCTGACCCTCAGGAAATGCACCCAACAAGTGAAAGAAGAAATAAAAAGCAAAATGTCTGGTGGTCATGCTTGCCTGTGCAAGTCACTGAACTGAGTGGGCAGGCCTAAGCTCGGTCACCTGGTTAGGATGGCACATGACCAAGATGGCGGCCTCCAGGTTAGCGCACATGATCGAGATGGTGGCTACCAGAAGCACATTCTCAATCCTCATTCATGTGGAAAAATGAAAACCAGCAAACAAACAAAAATTCTCAGAGCATCTCAAGCAGACATTGCCAATCAAGAAGAAACAGTCAGAGACAGAACAAACAGAATGAGGGACATTCCCAGGTGAAAGAAATTTCCCACTGGGAGGCAGAACTCTGCTCATTTACCTACTCGCTGCCAGTAACCGAAAGATCCCGTAAAATTTATTTCCCATGGGCAAGGCCAAAAATGGCACAGATTGCTCCAAAATGCAGTGCTGCGTCTGCCCCATGGGAAAAGTGAGGGAGTGTCTTACCGGATTGTAGCGAATAGGCAGATCAGTGAGTTCCAGAGATCCTTAGTTGGAAAGCGGCGAGGTGAAGTCTGCTGCAGGTAGAAGGAAGTGCCAGGAAAAGCCGAGATGGAAGTGTGTTGTAAGGGTTCCAGTCTATTGCCTCTCATTTACCACGTGCAATGCTCTCATTCTGTTCAAGTGGTCTTCAGATATGCTCGACTTCCCCAGGAAGGCTATAGTGTCCTCATTTCATGGGGAAAAACGGACATTGTCCACTCAAACAGGAGTCCCTAGAATACTGTTCCTTTGTCTTATTACACATCCAGCCCACCCAGGCTTAAAGTAACAGAGCCCAAGTTTAGCAAGTAGAGTCTAGAACCAAAGCCTACTACCTTAAGGCAGAAACCAATATAATGTGGCCTCACCATTCCTATCTAGACCTGAGGAGCTGAACATATGCTTGAGATGCAGAACCAGCTTGGGACCATCATGCTGTCATTTGAATGAACACTCAGACTCCTTCCTGACCTGCCAGACATTCACTACAGGGGACAGAATTTCCAGTCTGTGATCAAGAGCTGGAAGCTGGTAAGGGAGTACCTGGAATGGGATCCAGTGTGTGAGGTCTCTATGAAGAGACGTCGCCTTTCTGCTGTCTCTCCAAGAAGCACTCAAACATTTCCACTCTAACCCTGGGGGTCTTGCACTTTCTCTAGGGCTCTTGAGTTCTCATTTCTTCTCCATGCCCCTTGGAAAGCCTCAGACATCTCACCTCTGAACCATGTATCCCTATTTGTACATCTCTGTCTAGTGTTGAGGCCTGCAGTACTGCTCCCATTGACAATGGGTGTTTCACACATACTCTATCTGACTAAAGGAGTATTCAAACTCCACCTCTGGCTAAGAGAGCTGCAGAACTTCCTGTCCCATTATGTAAGGTGTCTATACTAACATCCTCATCCAAATGGCCACTGGATTGACCTTCTGACCTAATAGGTGTGGGACATTCCCACTCTCCTCAAAGGGACATCACGTTTACATCGTGTGGAAAAGAAGCCTTGTGCATTCTCCTGCTCATGTATATAACAATTATCCCCCAGTTTTCAGGTCTCAGAGCTCAAGTGCACCCAGGAGAGGCTGGAATGCCAGTCATCACTCTTCAGGGCATTCATCAGAACTTCAGAAATGGAGCAATCCCAACCTTTGTGACCAGAGCTGGATGGCTGAACACCAACCTGTGAGGCTGACAAAGCACAGACACCAGCCAGTCTCTTGGAACAATGTTCAGATTACTGCATATCCTCCTGGAGATGCCACAGATGATATGGTCACTTTGTTGTTATTGCTTTGTTGTTGTTGTTCTCATCTTCTTGGTGTTGTTTTATTTAAGTTTAGAGGAGGACAGGTTGACACTTTGTTGTTTTGGTAATCATGCCCTGGCATTGTAACTCAGTAACCAAATGATTAAATTCTTCCCATCTTCCACTGTATTTTAAAATCAGAATGTGTGCTTATCTTTCATCATTTTGTTTCAAAGACATTCCTCTATGTAATTCAATTTTACAAATGGAATCATTTTACCCAATACTCAAATGAATATACATTTGATTTGCAAAAGTCTTCTTGTACAGTGTTAATTTTTCTACCTCCTGATAGTTTTCCTTGATGGAATTTGGAAGATGCTTTCTTACTGACGAATCTTAAAAAAAAAAAAAAGGACCTTAACACGATTATCTTTAACTTTATAGCTAATATCCACTTATAAGTGAGGACATACATTTTTCTTTCTCTGGGTCTGGGTTGCCTCACTCAGGATGATATTTTTCTAGTTCCATTCATTTGCCTGAAATTTTATCATGTCATTTTTTAACAGCTGAGTTTTTAGTCCATTGTGTATTTTCCTTTGGAATTACTAAGGACTCTGTCACTATCTGCAATGACTGCAGGATCTCTTGTTGTTCTTCCAGAGTTGCATCCTGCTAAATATCTATGTTGTTTATAAAACTTTGTTGTACTTTAAAAGGATGTATCTTAGACATGATGATGTATGATGAATTGTCAGCAACAGCAGAAACATCCTCAGTCTCATTGTTGTCCAGTGGATTCTAAGTATCAATTACTACACAGTAGTAAGCAAAATAAATACAAAGTGTGAGGAAGAGTTCCAGGTTGTAATCCCCCAAAGTAGTTAGAATCAAAGGAAAGCCCAGTTACTAATAGAATCTATGTGCTTCAAAATGAGATTGTGTAGTGAATGAGTTTGCAAGAGACACTGTAGTTTGAATATTCAATCTTTATGTCTTAAATAGTGGTTATAAACTATGCTCAGTGTTGGTGACAGAAGTTAATAGCAACCCTCCATATTATTTTTTTGAGACCGGGTTTCTTTGTATTGCTTTGGAGCCTATCCTGGAACTTGCTCTGTAGACCAGGATGGCCTCGAACCCACAGAGATCTACCTTCCTCTCCTGAAGGGACCAGCTCCCCATTTCGGCAGCCATAACAGCCGAACACTTGCTTGTTTGACCTTGTCTTAGTCACTAGGAAGTCAGATGCCTGCCTTGTGGCAAGGAACCAACCAGAAATTAACTGGTGGTGCTATACTTTATGACTCTGGGTATGCTTTACGGACAAGTGCACAGCAATGACACACAGAGCACAGCAACCACCCTGGGAGGGCCTATGGGCCATAACATCCAGTTGACAAATCAACACAGGGCAAGCCCTCCAAGCCTGGAGGCACACCAATCCTGAGCCAGTGCGTACCCCTAGACACTCCCCTTACGCTGCCCTATAAGATCTCTATGCAGCCACTTCGAGCTGTCTTTTCTAGCCATCCGCCATGGTGGGTGGATGAAACACCTGAGCTAACATGAGGTTAGCTCGTTAAGCAACAATAAAACCTCGTGCTGTTTGCATCAAGCTTTCGACTCTACCTGGTGATTGGGGTGACCGTGGTCCTGGGCTGAGATCCTGGAGGCCTGAGCTTCCGGGGGTCTTACACTGCCTCCCCCAGTGCTGAGATTAAAGGCATGTGCCACCACCGCCAGGCAGAGCACCACATTTTTTTTATCTGCAGAAAAAAAAAATTATTGAGGTATAAAATCTGAACAAAAAATATTGAACTTTACAACACATCCACATGGGAGCACCACTTTTTAGTGTTTAGTTTATCATCAGGTATATCTAGCTGTCTGTATGTGTATCCTCTTTGTGTATATGTATGTAGGTAGGTATGGAAGTGTTTGTCTATATCTATCATCAATCAACCTATCATCTATAGGTGTAGTTAACAGTTCAATTTCTTCATGTTCAATGAGTTGTGTTGGTGTTGTCCTCACCAATTTGACCCTGCTGCAGTTTGCAGAGAGTAACCATCGCCATTTCTTGGCAACAGCCTCGGTAACAAACATGTAACAAACATTTAAGCAGAGCGTCCTGGGAGCAAGCTAATATTCTTGACACTTTATAAACGTTATTATGTCATGACAGTAGTTCTAGAAGTATGACAAATTACATGCGTTTATTTGTTCTATCCATTTATTTATTTTTGACAGCATTTGGGATTGAGCTGTATTACCTTGAGTCCTTTATAAACTGTTTTATGAGGGGCTGGGAGGATAAATCTGGGTGTGAAGCAAATATGTAATCCCAGCATTTGCAAGGAAGTAACAGGCAGGTTCCTAGGGCTTTCTCGTCAGACAGCATAGCCTGTCCAATGAATTCCAGCCTAATCAGAACCCTATCTCAAAAAGCAAGTTTGGGGGCTGGAGAAATCACTTCGTGTTTAGGACTACTTGCTGCACTAGCTGAATTCAGGAGTAACCCACTGAAAATTGAACCCAAACCCAAGCCTTACCTCCTGACACCAGAAAAAGTTTTCAATGTTTCAATGAGAATGCTTTGCAGTTGATGCTTTTATTCTAATTGCATCAGGCTTATTGTACACTGCCCTTCCTTAGTTGTGGAGATTGATCTGTGGCTTGCAACATTCTCTCCTTGGTCATGCCCATTGTTCTTTATCAGGCCAGGCTTGAGGGATTAGGTTTTTAAACTCAGCAAGCTCAGACTACAGTGTGAGTCCTTGTTTCAGAAACAACAAAGTGGAAACATGGTGTGGACTAAGCATTAACTGAAACATTCAGCAGTCAATGGACATGTGGGCTGTCCCACACTTGGGGGTCATATGAAAATGGCATCAAGTACATTCATGGAAGGAGTTGTTAGTAGACTGGGCTGCTTTCAACCAGATGGGAGTGGGCCTATTTGAGGGGAGGTAGAGGACAAACAAGACAGAGGAAATCAGGGTATGGGGCTATAGTAGGGGAAGGTAGCATGACAAATAAAATGAAGCACATCTATGAAAGTGTTATTTCATTAATAAAGAAAACAATATTTTGTCTGCTAATTCAGAGAGTTAACACCAGGTGGCAGTAGCACAGGCCTTTTCTTCAGCAGTAGGGCAGAGACAGGGAGACCTCTGAGTTTGAGCCAGTCTCATCTACAGAGCAAGTTCCAGAACAGCCAGGGCTCCACAGAGAAACCCTGTCTTTTAAAACAAAACCAAAAACGAACAAACAAAAAATTACCAAAGACAGAACACACACAAAAAGGAATATCTGTTTTGGATTTAGAAAAGGAATATCTGTTTTGGATTTCTTGGCTTTTGGGGAGAACAGAGAGGCTAAGACGATGGGAAGGGGAAATGGGTGTGATTTCACTGTGGAGGGTAATGCGGGGTAAACTATAGGTTGGGAGAGCCAGCAGGAGGTGAAGGGATAAACAATACTCTGGATGTTTGAAACAGCCATAGGCAGATCTAATATTGACAAGCTTTCCTAAAACACATAAAGAAGCCGGGTGGTGGTGGCACATGACTATAATTCCAGCACTTGAGAGCAGAAGCACGAGGATCTCTACGAGTTCTAGGCCTAAACAGAGGAACCCTGTCTCAAAACAAATAAGAAAACTACACAAATAAAAGAAACATACACATAGTTTAATTGGAAATTTCCCATCTTTCAGAATAATGTTCTCCCTTGGAAGCACAGACTTTAGAAAAAAATCTGGTGCCAGGTGTGTGAAACCTCCATTTGAGTTTTCTGATTTGGGGCTCCAGGAGAATCCCCCAGACAATAAAAGCTATTGCCATTGGTCTGGTTGCCTGGTTGAGGACTTGAGACTATTGCTAGACTAGAGGAATGACTCAGTAGTTAAGAGCAACCTCTGTTCTTTCAGAGCACCCAGACACGATTCCCATCACCTAAACTGCAGCTTACTTCCATCTGTATCTACAACTCCTGTTCCAAAGACTCTACCAATGCCCTCTCTGGCCATCTTCTGGTCTCTGTGGGCACTAGAAATGCATGTGGTACCCAGACACACATGCAGGCAAAACACCCATTAGGTCTGGTGGTACACAACTTGAATCCTTATTAAAACTTATTTAAGCTTGTTTTTCCCTGTAAATGATTTCTAGAATCTTGGATGGCTGAGTTCCAATCGTATGGTTCCTTCGGTCACCTTTTGTCTCACTTAAGGAAGACAAATAGTTTCTCAGCAACTAGCAGAGGAAACCACGTGTCTTTCCCATGGACACAGCTCCCTGCCCATTTGAGACTCTGGGATGGATCTAGGAGACCTCAGTTATCTTCTGGGCCAGGCCCGCTGTCAGAAGGATAGGCGTGCTCTTATCTTTCCCATCCTAAGAATCCCTCAAGTAAGAGCAGGCAGAGTCGTGTGAAGGGGCAGAGTGGATACTGCTGACATTTCAGGCCTCCAAAGGTCTGAGATTTGACCAAAGAACACACCGCCTTGACCAGGTAAGACTCTTGCATTATCCTGACCTGCCCTGATGTCAGAAATAGCTTGAACAATCTCTCTGGAACCAAAGCCATTCCCCTCCCTGAGAGTGTGGCCATGACTCTGGGAGCATTGGGCCTTGGAGCACTTGGGACAACTCGGGCTGGTGGGGGATGCACCCCAAGCGTTGGCCTTGTTCATGAGTTTAGGATCTTTGAGTTTTGTGCACTGGGCAGCATCTGGAGACCCTTGGGGGAAGCGCCTCCTGGAAGACCCGGAATCACTTCCCTGGGCCACAGGATCTGCTGAAGTTCAGAGAGAGCACAGGGTTGGCCTACTTTCCACCTAGGCACCTCCAGAGGGGTGCAGGTACTGTGGGTATTTGAGCTAAAAAATAGCTAATGTGCAACCACCCTGTACATGGCTGTGCGTTTTCCCGAAACTTACTGGTAACAAGTTTAACTTTCATGGATGTTTCAGGGGAAAAAAAAACAAAACAGAAAAAAAGCTGCATTTCTTGTATGCATTGCCAAATTCTGACAATATTTCATGGCCATATAATTTCTTTTTATTTTCTTATTTATTTATTTATTTATTTATTTATTTATTTTTGGGGGTTTATGTAACAGAGTTTCTTCGGGTAGCACTGGCTCTGTAGAGCAGGCTACCCCCCAACCCCTGCGCCACAGCTGAGAGATCCTGCTGCCTAAGTCTCCTGAATTAAGACATGCACCACCGGTCAGTCACATTTTCCCTCTTCTGGAGTCCAGACGCTTGAGTTTTGTGAACTTGGCCCTGGATGCCATTAATGCGACTGTACTTAGGAGCCCGGGATAGAGCAAGGCACAAGAGAGGAAGAGGTAGAGGGATAGCTGGACAGATAGATACAGACAGAGAGAGAATGCGATGGTGCAGAGGGGCTCAAAATCTATGTGTGAGGGTGTGCATTTTATTTATTTATTTATTTGCTTATTTATTTACATATTTATTTATTTATTCATTCATTTATTTATTTTTGTGGGATGCTATTTTTGCATGCAGGCAGCTGGGCCGACACATTCTGTCTATGGACTATTGTTTCTGTTCCCTGGGTCTGGGCCCCTGATGGGAAAGGATGAGGGCTCCTGGAGGTTTCACTGTTAGGACATGTGGAGTTTGGTAGGAGGATTTGGTAGTAATTTGGTCCCTGAGGAAGGCAAGAGTGGGTGTGTGCTGCAGTCATCTTGGTGTGACAAGTGAGAATTGCTTATTCTCTCAGGGGGTCTAGGTTCCCTGTCCTGGGTCCACTGGAATCTCTTCAGAAAGCTGTTAGTACCATAAGTGTCTAGGCCGGGCAAGGGTAGGTGTCTGTCCACGGAGGATCCAGAAATTTCCATGTCTGTGGGACACTTGGGGACTTCGGGGAAAGTAAAGAGAGTTTCCCAGGGGTGCCTGGTGGTGGGAGGGGTGAAGGGCTGTGGAGAGGAGATGGAATGTGACAGAGCCAGAGGTAGCTCAGAAGGGTTGCTAGGAGATGGCTAGGGTGGGGACCCGCTCCCAGGACCTGGTTGGCAACCGGGCGGTTGGCAGGGATTGTTCCTTCTTTTGATGTGTCCTTGTCCCCAGGGCATGGTCCGGTGTGGCTCTTCTCCTCTCCTGGGACGAGGTCTGGATGTCCCGGGCCCCTCGGGGTCCCTGGTGGGGACCATGAAGGACAGCATCTATCGGAACCCAGAGGCCGGCCATCCGTGGTTAAGAAAGAATACCAAGTGTTCCTGTGGCCCTTCTCCTGTCTCTTGGGAACAGCAGACCCACTGGACGACTGATTGTCCCACGAGACTGGAGTCAACACAAGTGCACACAGCGGCCTGGCCTTTGCCTTGTGTCCATCCAGGAGCGACCTTCTGCCACATTGGAAGCTGGGCCTAGCGCCCCATTGAGGTGGGTGGCCGTCACCCCAGTGTCATCTGCCACCGTTCCCGTGTGCCCTGACCTCTGGGACACAACCACCCTGATGCCCTACAAGCCTCGTGTTGCCTGGCATCAGTGACCTGGAAGCTTGGTTTAGCCCAAGGTGCTAGTTGCCAGCTGACCCAAGGTCGGCCAGGCTGCTGGAGTGGTGGTCACCTGGGTGGCCAGGGTCAAGTAGGTAGCTGCTGGAACTCAGAGAGCTGTGGTTGTGTCAGGAACGGGGTGAGGTATTGGTAGGGGCAGCTTTCAGAATACCCTGGCTGGACAGCTAGGGAGGGACACACAGCCACCATCACCCAATCCCTGTCCCCAATGCCATGAGCTTGGGTCTGAGGCTCCTCCCCTGTGGCCCAGATAGGCAAGCCCTTACTCTAGGCTTCCCTTATGGTCCTGTACAAGCCAGCCTGCCCACCAACTACCCCTGTGCACTCACGCGGGGCCTTCACTGGGTTGGCAGGTTTCCACAGCACAGTGTATCTTGGCAGTCCACTTGAGGACTCAGTGAGGTCCCTGACCACCATTTCTCCACCACATCCTGGCAGTCTCCACACCCACTGGGATCCATCCCTTGTAGAAGGCTAGGTGGGGACACATCTGTGGCTAGTGTTGGCCTAGATGGTTGTTTGGCAGCCATCTTGCAGCTTGGTGCTACCCTCTTGGCTTTTGTTTGTTTTTGGCGGTTTTTTTTGCTTCCACGGGTAGACGGAGGTGTTATAGATATCAACCTCCATGCAAAGGGGCATGCCTCTGAGTGATCCAGGCTTGTTTACCTTTTATTATTTAGTATAAACTTCCCTCTGCTATCTGTAAGCAGTCATTCCCCTGAAATGAGCCGGGCAGCAGACATGCCTGGAAATGTCAGTGCCAAGAGAGACCCTGTAGAAAGGGTTCCTTAAGGCTGGGTATAGATGGGGAGTGATGAGGGGAATTGTGACCTGGCATCTGAGTCTTCCATGGCTTAACGATGGTAATGGATCTGAATGGGCTTAGCAATGAGAGAATCTATCTGTTGTTTAATGAAGACAGTTAAGTGATTAAATTCCCAGGGGCCAAAAGAAATTAACAACAAAAATCATATGAGAAGGCCCAAACTTGAGGGCAGGAGAGTTGCCACCCAGGGGGAAATAGAGAGCCAGTCTTCATATCAGCTTTTGTTTTTATTCCTCTCTAGTTTTCTTCTTTCCAATCCTTCTCTAACCTCTTCCATTGCATACTTTACTAATCCTGTCTTATCTACATAGAAGCAACCTTTTTCCATCAGGACAGCACAGACACCACCTTGTTGAAGGAGAATTAAATCTAATCCCCTGCGGTTTTGAGGGACTACCTTACTTAGGGACCATAGGGGGTCTGCAAGGGCAGTTATTCCTGCCTGTAGTTTCTGGACATCCTGGGCAATAGTGGTACTGAATTCATCACAGCGGTTTGGAGGACAGAGTGTGGGATGATAAGCCTGTTCCTGCTCCAGCAGCCCCTAGTCCAAGTAAAACAGCCACGGTTAGTGCAGAGATGGGTTCTCTGCAATTGTCGAGGGGGGCAGAGGTGGGAGGGGAGAGAAAATTTCCTCTGTGGGGGAGTAGGAGAGTCATGGCACCAGCTGGACAAGAGGACACATCTCACCTTGTTGGAACAAAGGGTTATAAATGCAGGGGGTGAGGCCATTGGAACAGAGGCACCAGGTATTGCTAGGAGGAATCAGTGTGTGACAGGCAAGGTTGCAGAGGTGAGAATGGGTTAAGGGAATTGAAAGTGGGAGGTGCCACACAGAGTCCAGAACCCAACCCATGAGCTGGCTAAGGGTGATCTTGGAGGTGGGGTTTTCAGGAGGAGGAGAGGGGTGGCTATTTTATCTCAGCATGCCTGTTTTCCTCTTCTCCATGCATATCTCCAAATGGTTCAGCAGCCATCTTGTTTTATTGTTTTCCTGTAAGAAAGCACAAACATTTCCTCCTCCCCAAATTGGGTCTTTTTTACTGTTTAGTGTATAGGTTGTTTTTATTACCTTTGGAACTCCCATGTAAGGAAAACATCATTGGATAGTTAGTTGTCATATGTTTAGAAATTTAAATATCTATCAATTGTCATGTGTATATATTTTAATCTGTCAAATTTTGTAATATGAGTAACATGCATTTGTCATGGATGATTAGGAAGTGGACCTCTAGGGTTCATTCCTAAATTAGTTACAGATAAACATTGTGGGTACACCTTATTGTTTGGCCATTTTGACGAGCAGTCTCTTTAGCTAATAAAATGTTTTCTTAGAGCCTTTGTTATTTTAATGATGAAAGTTATGGGACTGTAGAGTTCTCTCTATCTAACACAAATCGACCAGTTTTATTAATCAATCTCTTGACTTGTTCCCTTTAGCCAGTAGGCAGGGAAAACAATTTTATGTGACCCATAAAACATGGCAATTTTTATAGGTGAATCGCATTTTGAATGAGTTAAGGTAACATTTTTAACCTGATCATTATAGTTTTATGTATAGAATTGTTTCCCTCACTTAAAGAGCCTTAAAAATATATTTATTAATATACAATTAAATGAATTATCTTATTAGACGCTGAAAGATCATAGCAACAGCTTGTAACTTGATGACCTGAGCTGTGGTTAAGCAATCTGTTCTGTATATTTTTTACCATTTATAATATAAGTTATTCTTATATTAGAAGAACCATCGGTAAATATTGACATAGTATTTTATGAGATTGCTTCTTTTGGGAACTCAGAGTTTTCTTTTTGGGCTTTGGAGTCTAGGTTTTAGACCTTTATTAATTTTTCACCTTTCAACACAAGACAAAATCTCCTCCTGAGAGGGCAGCACCCACTAGCCGGCACGGGTCATTAGGGAGCAGCCATTTGTCACTATAACTCAACCGGAAGGTAAGGGTGGATGGGGCAGTGGCTACATAGTTAGAAGGACAAGCTGAACTCGAAGATGGTCTGGATGCTGGATGGGAATTTTCCCTTTAGGGTCTTTTCTCCTTCCTTGATCGGATTTTGGATATCAAGGTGGTGATTACAGACCCTGAGGATGTCATCAATGAGAGGGACCTTTTCTGGCCCAAGAGTCTCCTAGTATTCTTTAAGACACTCATTTACTCTCTTCCATCTATTTACATCGATGGTTCCCTCTTGGGGAAACCAGGGGCAGAGATTCCCTATATAGTCTAAAAATTGCTTTAAATCTTTTTGTCTAAGAGTCTTGTAGTAATCTTTAAGAAGGCCATTTACTCTCTTCCATCTATTTACATCGATGGTTCCCTCTTGGGGATGCTATTTTTGCGTGCAGGCTGATGGGCCAACCTGCTCTGCCTATGGACTCTTGTTTTTGCTCCCTGGGTCTTGGCCCCTGATGGGAAAGAATCAGAGCACCTGGAGGGTAACCTGTTATGAAATGTGGAGTTTGATAGGAGAATTTGGTAGGAATTTGGTACCTGAGGACAACAGGACTGTGTATGTGCTACAGGGATCCTGGTATGACAAGTGAGAATTGCTTGTTCTGTCTGAGTGTCTAGGTTGCTTGTCCTGACCCCACCTGAATCTCTTCAGAGAGCTGTTAGAACTGTAAGTATCTAGGCAAGGGCAAGGGTAGGTGTGTGTCCACAGAGGATCCGGAAAGTTCCATGTCTGAGAGACACTTAGGAACTTTGGAGAAAGTCAAGAGAAGTTTCCGAGGGGTGGCTGTTGGTGGGTGGAGGTGAAGGGCTGTGGAGATGAGATGGAATGTGACAGAGCCAGAGAGAGGTAGCTCAGAAGGGTTGCTAGGAGATGGCTATTTTGTGGGCCTGCTCACAGGATCTGGTAGGCAACCAGACAGTTGGGAAGGAATGTTCCTTCTTTTGATGTTTCCTTTCCCCCAGCTCAGGTTCCTGTGCATCCTATCTTCTTGGACGAGATCTGGATGTCCTGGGCCATCTGCGGTCCCCTGGTGGGGACCATGAAGGACACATTCCACCTGAACCCAGATGGCAGCACTCTGTTTGCAGGAAGACCAAGGATTCCTGTGGCAGTTCTCTTTTCTCTTGGGAACAGCAGACTCATGGGTCCATTGTCACGCGAGACTGGATCCCACAAAAGTGCACACAGCGGCCTGATCTTTACCTTGTGCCCATCCGGAAGCAGCCTTCTGCCACACAGGAAGACAGGGCTGGGCCCCATTGAGGTGGGTTTCTGTCACCCCTGTTTCATCTGCCTACCTTGTCCCTGTGCCCTGATCTTTGCGACACTACCATCCCGATGCCCTGCCAGCCCGGGTTTGGCTGGCAGCCCTGACCTGGATGCTTTGTTTGGCAGAAGTTTCTAGTTGCCATCAGACCCAAGGTTGGCCAGATTACAGGAGTGGTACCTGAGTGGTCAGGGTCAAGTAGGTAGCTGTTGGAACTCAGAGGACTGTAGTGCTGTTGGGGAAGGTGAGCAAGGGTAAGGGTGGCCTTCAAAATACCCTGGCTGGGCAGCTAGGGGGCGACACACAGCCATCACCACGCAATCCCAGCTCGCAATGCCATGAGTTTGGGTCTGAGGCCCCTCCCCTGTGGCTCAGATCAGCATGCCCTATCTCTAGGCTTCCCTTATGGTGCCCTGCTCGCCAGCGACCCCTCCCTCCCCCACCCCTTTACCCTCACTCGGGGCCCTCATGGGTTGGGCAGGTGCCCACACTGCAGTGTCTCGGGGCAGTCCAGTGGAGGAGCCCATGAGGACCATGACCACCAATCCCCCCACCCGGCAGTCTCCAATCCACTGGGATTCATCCCTTGCAACCTGCTAGTTGTCGACCCATATGTGGCTAGTGTTGGCCTAGGTGGTTGTTTGGCAGCCATCTTGCAGCTTGGTGCTAGCCTGTTGGCTTTGGTTGGTTTCTGGCGTTTTATGCTTCCAAAGGGCAGAGGGAGTGCACCCGTTTCCCTTAACAGTTGGCATTCACAGTGCTCTACTGCTACCAAGCAGAATGCATTTGCACAACCCGCCAGCAGGTCACAGTGCTTCCCTGGACATGGCGGCTGGCTGCCTAGGGTGAGGCTCTCCCTGCTGGCCCCACAGGAACCATACAGGTCTCCTGCAGCCTCCTTGACACAGGAGAGGGCTGGGAGAAAGCAGGGCCCAGGTGACCTGCACTAGGCAATAGGGGCTTTTTCAGCTTGATGGGTTACAGGAAGATCATCCTAAAGGGTTCTGAGACTACTATGTCTGGCAGGATCAGGGGACTTTGTTACTTACCATGGATTCTGCATTCCGGCCTGCATCTGGCTTGATGCGGGGGTCTGTCCAGATCACATGACCACAGCGTGTGCACAAGGTCACCCAGAGACCGCCTGGCTTTTGCATGAGCTTCCCCAGCAGCACCCACAGCTCACTTCTGGAAACCACACACACTGCCCGCCATCTCTGGCCTGTGCTCAGGCTCTCCGGGCCAGGGTGCCATTGTGGCCAAATGTCTGCCCTCCATTTCAATCTCTACTTGGTGCCATCCTCTCTCCTCCTCGGCTGCCCGGCCTGGTCTCTGGATCTTTTGGGGCATCATTTAGATGTGGCTTTCTTCTTGAGCCATGCTGCAGGCACGATTAAGTGACTGGGACATGTCAGAATAAGTTTCTGCCCCCAAATCCTAGAATGGGCCTCAGAGGCACCACCCTCATCGCCATAAGCAACCCTTTGGTGTATTCCTATGTGGGAACGGAGCTCAAGCCAGTGTGATGGCTCAGGGTGTAATAGAGAAGCAACAGCCAGAGTAGGGTGTGCATTGATGGGTGTCCCAATCAGGCCATGCAGGCTCATGGGTACCATCCAGACCAGGTTTCACTGGCTCTCCTCCCCGGACAAGCCTCCTCTTTTCTGTGGTGCGGGGCACCCATGGGCTATACTCCTGCCTTGCTCACCTTGCCATAAACCGGGAGAGAACCCAGCAGGGTAAAGAAGAGCCCCTTGCCTTGCTCTGCCCTGTCCTGTATCATCTGGGATGTTAGAAGACTTAGACAAGGCTCTGCAATGAACAGGGGTCTGTCTGACCTCGTAGTACTTGTGTTTGTGTGTGGCTTTAGTCTGTCTGTGTTCCCTGTACAGGAAGCTAGTTCTGTGAGAGGCTTTAATCATTGCCAGAGACAGCGGGTATGTAACTGTTATGGTGGTCAGCTCACGTTTGAAACAGATGGACAGGTTGCCATGGAGAGGCAGACTTTCATTGAGGAGAAGGGCTCCACCCTTCAGCTCCAGCTCAGATGGGCACAGTGTCTAATGTGGTCCTGTGTGTGTGTGTGTGTGTGTGTGTGTGTGTGTGTGTGTGTGTGTGTGTGTGTGTTGGGTGTGTGTACTCCCGGCTTATGGGATGAGTGCATTGTGTGGGAACCACAGGTTAGGTTGCAGGAGCATCCTTGGTGTGTCCTGCCTGGCACATCTATGATTTTAGAGCTCCCCACACCCGTCCAGCTGACAACCGCAGGGAGCTCCTTTGTAGCCTCAGAGCAGATGCCTCTAGGAGGCTTTATAGAGAGGGAGACATGTAAGAGACTAGACAGGTTTGTCTCCAAGAGGCAGGGAGAGTGTGCTTATTCTAGGAGCCATCTGGAGGTGTGTTCCTAAGTAGGCACGGAGTTCGAGCCAGTGTGATGGCTCAGGGTGAATACCAGGAGAAGCAACCAGAGTAGGGTGTTCACTGAAGGATGTCCAAAACTGGCCACGCAGTCCCTTAGTTACCATCCCAACCAGGTTTCACTGCCCCTCCTTCCCTGACAGGCCTCCTG
The DNA here is from genome assembly GCF_003668045.3 of Cricetulus griseus. Classification (NCBI taxonomy): domain Eukaryota; kingdom Metazoa; phylum Chordata; class Mammalia; order Rodentia; family Cricetidae; genus Cricetulus; species Cricetulus griseus. The sequence goes on along the minus strand of NC_048604.1, from coordinate 33,225,647 downwards.
TCTTCTGTGGTGGAGGGCATACTTGCAGGCGCCATAATCCTGCCTTGCTCACCTTGCCTTAAATGGGGAGAGAACCTACCAGGGTAAAACAAACAAACAAAAAAGCCCCTTGCCCTCTTCGCCCTGTGATCTCGGCTGTTAGAATACTTAGACAAGACCCTCAAATTAACAGGGTCCTTCTGACCTCCTAAAACTTGTTTTTGTGTCTGGGTTTATTCTCTGTCTGTTCCCTGGACAGGAAGCTAGTTCTGGGAGAGCCCATATACATTTCCAGAGACTGATGGGTGTGTATCTATTATGGAGTTCAGCTCAGGGTTCAAGAGGATGGACAGGTTGGCATGTAGAGGAAGACTTTCTTTTAGCAGAAGGGTTCCTTCCTTGAACTCCAGCTCAGATGGGCACAATGTATAATGTGGTCCTCTCTCTCTCTCTCTCTCTCTCTCTCTCTCTCTCTCTCTCTCTCTCTCTGTGAGTGTGTGTGTGTGTGTGTGTGTGTGTGTGTGTGTGTGTGTGTGTGTGTGTGTGTGTGTGTGTGTGTAAACCTATGGAAAAGATTCTATGAAGCTGATTAGTTTGTTGGAAATTCTGGTGCTTATGGAGTATAGGAATGCTGCAAATCCAGAGACAAATTATCTGGGACTACCTTTACCTGATTAAGAGCCACCTATTGCCCCTCTCTCCATCTGAACCAACATCCCTGTGACTATCAAGATTACGACCTTCTACCATCCCAAAGGCCAAGAAAGTCATTAAATGACCATTGAGTCTACAGTAGAGATTACCCAGCTTGCTTCAGTCCCCTTCCTTCATGTTTCCAGCATTTGAATTGTTGAGAGACAGAGGGGTGGGGTGGGGAGAGAGAAACTCCTGGAATTGGTGGGATATCCCTTTAGAAATTCATTGATAATAGTTATGCTACAAACAGCGAATTCTTTTTCTATGTCCTGTCTTTAGTCAATACTTTCTAGTGTGCTAACAAGCACATATTCATAATCCTATATGTCTATTGCCTCCAAAATGTTTTGAAAATGTAATTCAGTATATTACAAGTCTATCATTGTGTTTTATCATTCCTTGTGTTTACTAACATAAATTTTATTTGACAGGCTGTGGTGGCACATACCTATAATCCCAGCACTTGGGAAGTAGAGGCAGACAGACCTCTGAGACTGAGGCCAGTATAGACTACAGAGTGGGTTACGGGACAGTCAAGTCTACCTGGTGATACCCTGTCTTGCAAAACCAAAAACGCTGGAGAGATAACTCACTAGTTAAGAATATCAGCTACTGTTCCAGAGGTCCTGAGTTGAATGCCGAGCAATCAGATGGTTGGCGCCAACCATCTGTTGTGATATCTTGTGCCCTCTTCTGGTGTGCAGGCATGCAAGCAGTTAAAACTTTATATGCATAATGAATAAATAAAAGTAAATTTAAGCAGGGCGTTGGTGGCACACATCTTTAATACCAGCACTAGGGAGGCAGAGGCAGGCAGATCTCTGTGATTTCTAAGCCAGCCTGTTCTCCAGAGTGAGTGCCAGGATAGGCTGCAAAGCTACACAGAGAAACCCTGTCTCCAAAAACCAAAAAAAAGTAAATTTAAAAAGAAAGATACATTTCTTTTGAATAAATAAAATTAGAAAGAGATAAGAGGCAGAGAATGTGAGAGCTAGGTAGTGTTAATCCCACAGATGGGAGGAAAAAGACCACCAACCCAAGTCATCATTGCCAAGTTAATTAAAGCAAGCAATTAATTAAAACTACCTGTTTTATTCTTGTACACACGCTACCTTCCCCTAAGCCTGAGTTCAAGATGTCAAGGTTCTACATGATAAAGACAACATTTTGTAGTTAGTGGTAGGTGCTTTGTGAAGGGGTATTTTGTTGACAAGTAGGTGGAGTCACAGGAGCAGATCTATGCATAAGAAGTTAATCACAGCAATCCCCTGAAAGAAAGGCATAGTTGTGATATGGGCATAATAAGGTAGTTATAACAATAGGTAGTCATAACACCCTTTAAAACACCGTCATGGTTGTCCTTTCCTGGAAAAAGAGGTACAGAGCCATGTGTAGTTAAGGTTACAGGTGAGACCTAGTCCAATGCTGGAGAAACAAAGGTTTAATCGTAAATAGGAATGAACATGGTTTGTCTTATGATAAGATGGATTTTAAGCCTACGATGGAGGAAGGCTGGTTCATCAGTAGTCCAAGCCAAGCTAGCCTCAAACTCCCTATGAAGTCGAGGATGTTCAGGAATTTCTGATCTTCCTATATCTACCCCACCCCAGTGCTGGGGATCTAGTCGAGCATCACCATGATTGATTTTTGCAGTGCTGGGAATTGGACCAGGACTACCTGGATATTAGGTGAATACTGTCAAACGAGCTATCTCTCCAGCAAAAGCTGTTTTTGCTTTGACAAAGGAGAATCCAGCTAGGACACTGTACACAATTACAACTCCTAGCCAGCTACACACTGCTGTGGACCAATCTTTGTTAACTGTAAATATGTATTGCTCCCATTGTTAATAAACGGCTGATTGCCCATTTGCTAGGTAGGACTTTGGCAGCAGAGAAACCCTGGGAGAAAGAAGGGCAGAGGCTGATATTTGCAGGCCAGACAGAGAAGGAGATGGACGTGTATAAAATGACGGAACAAGTCACCAGCCATGTAGCAGCACATGGATTAGTAGAAATGGGTTAATTTGAATTATTAGAACTGGCTAAAGCAGGGTAATGGTGATGCACGCCTTCAATCCCAGCAATCATGTGGCAGAGGCAGGCAGATCTTCTCTGTGTGTTCAAGGTCAACACGGTATACATTGCTGGTTCTGGGATAGAGTCCAAATTACAGAAAAAGCCTGTCTCAGGAAAAAAAACACAAAAAACAAAAACAAAAGAAGAGGTAGCTACAAACCAGCCTAAGCTTTCAGCCAAGCATTTATAACTAATAACAAGTTTCTGTGTTTGGACCTGGTTGGCGGAAAAGAAACGTCTGATTACAATAGACAAACACAGCTCCTCCCGGTAATTTTCTGAAACATGATGTACTATCCAGATTACGCTTTGAATCAGGCAATCAGACTTTTGTATCATAAAGAATATTCATCCTTATCAAATCAAAGGTCTTTAAATGACACAATGAAATAATAAGGCAATGTATAGATGTAGGGGCTGAAGAAAAGATGTACAGAGTAGAGTATAGCTTAAGCAGTAGAGTCAGTTCTCAGCACAGTCACACAGAATAGCATGTAGGTAATGACGTACAAATGTTACAAATAACTATGAAAAGTGAACAGAATAACTTACAGACCAACATGTATAAGATACTTTAATTAATCTATTCCTCACTATCTTGGATTGCTGGTGCAGGCGTCTAACTCCAGCTACTGGAGAAAAAGGCAGGAGGGTGCAAAGTTCAAAACTGGCTGGAACAATTGAGCCAGAGCCTGTCTCAAAATAATATTTTAACTAAAAAGAGCTAGAGATGTATTTCAGAAATACAGTATACAATATCCTTTAAGATAAGAAACAAAAAACACAGAGATAGGCAGATGATACGTAGTTTTCTAATCATTGGGGATGTAAGCCCTTAGTACCAGGACTTGGAAGGGAGGCAGAGGGAGGTGGATCTCTTCAGATCTAGGCCAGCCTGGTCTAGAGAGCCAGTTCTGGGCCAGTCAGGGATACAAGAGAATCCCTGTCTTGAAAAACAAAAAAAAATTGTAAATCATTTTTTTCTGTTGAATATGAAATGTCAAATATTTAAATTGAAATCCTGAGGTACTGAGGAGGTGGCTCAGTGAATAAGAGCACTTGTTGACAAGCTTGACTACCTGAGTTCAATCCCAGCTCTCATCTAAAAAGTCATGTGTGTGGAGTGGAGGCCGGAGCATTCCAGTGGCAAGCTCTAGGTTTAATAAGTGGTTTTCTGTGATAGTCATAAAACAGAGAGTGATGAAGTAAAAAACCTGATCCCTCTTGTGGTAGTTTGAATGCATTTGGGCCCCATAAACTCATAGGGAGTGGCACTCTGATGAGGCATGGCCTTGTTAGAGGGAGTGTGGTCTTGTTGGAGGAGGCTGGATGACACACAGGCCTTTAATCTAGAGGTTGAGTTTGGAGGGCACACCACTTCTTTTCTTTTTCTTTTTTTTTTTTTTAGATTTAAATTAGAAACAATCTTATTTTATATATCAATCCCAGTTTCCTCTCCCTCCCATCCTCCAATGCCCCTCACCGGCTCTCATCCCATCCCTCTTCTGCTCCGTATGGGGGGCCATACCCTTAATCTCTGGGCCACACTTCTGTTGGAAATGTGCCCCTGTCGGGGCAGGTTCTGCCTCTGCCTCTCAAGTGCTGGGATTATAAATTTGTGTTTTCTTAAAGTTCTTGTCATACCGGTCTTTCAATTGTTTGTTTAGAATTACTCCAAGATTTTTTATCTTGTGTGTGGCTATTGTGAAGGATGATGTTTCTCTGATTTCTTTATCTGTCCTTCATCTTCTGTGTATAGCTTGTTGGTACTATATCAATGCATACAGAAATGACATTCTAGCGGGGCGGTAGTGACACACAATTTCAATGCCAGCACTCAGGACACAGAGGCAGCTGGATCTCTGTGAGTGCAAGGCCAGCCTGGTCTACAAGACTTAGTTCCAGGACATCCTCCAAAGCTACACAGGGAAACCCTGTCTCTAAACACCTGCCCCCCCCAAAAAAAAGATAAAGAAAGAAATGTCTTTCTATGCACAAATAACTCATTTATTCTATGTGGAAAACTACATTATGAATTTTTCTACAGCCCCAATACTAGAGTATCTATACTCAATAGTATAAGGTGGAGCTCAATGGGAGGATGTAAGTCCTGTGAGGCTCTGGGGACCATGCCTAACATTAAAAAAAGTATCTAGAAATTGTTTCTGATTATCATGCTGGAGTAAGTCTCTTAACTGAGAAGGTATTAGAATGGAGGGTTCACATGCTCATTGCAAAAAGCTTCATTTGGCCAAATCTTTTGACACAAATATCTTTAATCCCAGCACTTGTGAGGCAGAAGCAGGCAGAACTCTGTGAATTTGAGGACAGCCTTGTGGTTTAATGTTGTTTGTAATCTAACAAATAAAGCTTGGCTCAAGATCAGAGTGCAGAGCTAAGTCACTCGTTAGCCACACTCTTAGATAAGAGCTAAGCCATGGGGCTGGAGAGTAGCTCAGCAGTTAAGACCTCAGGCTGCTCTTCTAGAGGTGTAGAGTTCAATTCTTAGCAACCACATGGTGGCTTTCAACCATCTGGATTGAGATCTAGTGCCCTCTTCGGGCCTGTAAGTGTACATGCAGGAGGAACGCTGTATATATAATTTAAAAAACATCTTCTTAAAAAAAAAAAAAAACCTAAGCTACTAGTTAGCCACCGACACATATAAGGCACTATTTAGGCATAGAAGACAGGCATTAGTAGCCACCCCTTTAATTCCAGCACTTGGTAGACAGAGGAAGATGGATCTCTATGAGTTCAAGGCCACCTTGGGTTACAAGAGAGTCAATCAATCCAAAAGAGAAATAGGGCTCACCCCTTTGATCCCAGCACTTGGAATGACACGCTTTTAATCCCCCACTAGAGAGGAATATAAGACAGGAGCTCAGTCTGTGGATTGGCAGAGAACATTGCAGTCGGCAGTCAATCTGAGTACAGGATTAACCCCTTTGATCTGAGCCTTGGTAGAGGTAAGAACTCTCTAGTGGCTTGGCTGCTTTGATTTTCTGATCTTTCAGCTTTCCTGCCTAATATCTAACTCTGGGTTGCTATTATTCCTGCTATGCAGCCTAGTCTACATAAAAAGATCCTGTCTCAAAACATTAAAGTCACAACCAAAAACAAACAAAACAAACCTCCCCCCAAATAGATCCATAGTATAACAGAACACAGACTGACTATGTATGATTATACCCGCAGTGTGTTCAAAGTATCCAAATTGTCCTCCCAACACAGTATGTGAGTGTTTGTCCGACTTTGCACATTTGTGTATTTAAGGCAAGATTATATTATATTACATATTTTGCCCTAAACGTCATTCCTGCCTTATTCCTCAACCTCCAAATCAATATGGTACAATTACAGTCATGGACCATAACACTCAGCATTGCATATTCATTTAAAATATATTACTAATGTACACCAAGCACTAGCTTATGTGTGCAAATGTGTGTGTGAGTCTGTGTGTGAGTGTGTCTGTGTATGTACACACGGGTGAGAACACAAGCATGCTACACTACATGTGTAGAGGTCAGAGGAAATGACAATTGGGGGAGTTGTCTCTCTTTCAATAGAGGGTTCTGTTGAGTCAAACTCAGGCCATCAGATTTGCACAGTGTCTTAGTTAGGGTTTCTTTCTTCCTTCCTTCCTTCCTTCCTTCCTTCCTGCCTTCCTTCCTTCCTTCCTTTCTTTCTTTTTTCTTTCTTTTGGTTTATCGAGACAGGGCTTCTCTGCGTAGACTTGGAGCCTATCCTGGCACTCGGTCTGGAGACCAGGTTGGCTTTGAACTCACAGAGATTCGCCTGCCTCTGCCTCCGGAGTGCTGGGATTAAAGGTGTGTGCCACCAACGCCTGGCTTTAGTTAGGGTTTCTATTGTTGTCAATAGATACCAGGACCGTGACACCACATTTGGGTGTTGGTGTGTTTTGAGACAGGGTCTCTTTGTGTAGCCTTAGGTAGTTCCCTCTGATGATAGGCTGGCATTGAGCTCCCACAGAGATACACCTGCCTCTGCCTTCAGAGTGCTGGGATTAAAGACATGCACAACTATGGCCCAGCTCTGATTCCATTTTCAATCTGTGGATCCCATTCTGTTTTTAAAAAGATTCATTTATTTATTATGTATACAGTGTTTTGCCTGCATGTATCCCTGCAGGCCAGAAGAGGCCACCAGATTTCATTTCACTTGGATGTGAGCCACAATGTGGTTGCTGGGAATTGAACTCTGGACCTTTGGAAGCACAGGCAGTGCTCTTAACCACTGAGCCATCTCTCCCCATCCCCCCTATTTTTGTTTTTACCATTCCTTTGAGGAATGAGTTGATGGTTTTGTTGTTGTTGTTAGTAGTGGTGGTTGTGATACTGTGATTGTTTTCCTTTTGTATTATGAAGTTACTCAAAATCAGCATTTTACCCTTTCTTTCTACTCAACACATACCATTACAAATTGTCTTTCTTGTACTCAGTGTACAATAGGTGGGAATCAGGTGTCAATGTTTCAATGAGAATTCTTAGAAGTTGATGCTTTTATTCTAATTGCACCAGACTTATTGTAAACTGCCTTTCCTTGGTTGTGGAGATTGATTTGTGGCTTGCAACATTCTCTCCTTGGTCATGCCCATTGTTGTTTGCAAGGCCAGGCTTGAGGGAGGAGGTTTTTAAACTCAGCAAGCTCAGGCTACAGTGTGAGTCCTTGTTTCAGAAACAACAAAGTGGAAACAGGGTGTGGACTAAGCATTAACTGAAACATTCATCAGTCAATGGACATGTGGGTTGTTCCACACTTGGGGTCATATGAAAATGGCATCAAGTACATTCATGGAAGGAGTTGTTAGTAGACTGGGCTGCTTTCAACCAGATGGGAGTGGGCCTATTTGAGGGGAGGTAGAGGACAAACAAGACAGAGGAAATCAGGGTATGGGGGTACAGTAGGGGAAGGTAGCATGGCAAATAAAATAAAGCACATCTATGAAAGTGTTATTTCATTAATAATGAAAACAATATTTTGTCTGCTAATTCAAAGAGTTAACACTAGGTGGCAGTAGCACAGGTCTTTACTTCAGCACTAGGGCAGAGACAGGGAGACCTCTGAGTTTGAGCCAGACTGATCTACACAGCAAGTTCCAGAACAGCCAGGGCTCCACAGAGAAACCCTGACTCTTAAAACAAAAGCAAAAACGAACAAACAAAAAAATTAACAGAAACAGAATACACGTGAAAAGAATATCTGTTTTGGATTTAGAAAAGGATTATCTGTTTTGGATTTCCTGGCTTTTGGGAGAACAGAGAGGCTGTGACGATGGGAAGGGGAAATGGGGGTGATTTCACTGTGGAGGGTAATGCGGGGTAAATTATAGGTTGGGATAGCCAGCAGGAGATGAAGGGAGAAACAATACTATGGATGTTTGAAACAGGCATAGGCAGATAGAATATTAACAAGTTTTCATAAAAATATATCAATAATATGGAGCCCATAATATACGGAGAGATACCATGCTCGGCGTACACACAGTGGTGTGGGGGAGGGGAGGTGCCTTGGTCCTACCTCAATGAGAGGAAGGGACAGACTACCTAGGGAAGGTCATGCTCTCTGAGAGGGCAGGTGGGAGGTAGGGGGGAGTGGGGGGAGCGGGATGAGAGGAGGGAGGGGAAACTGAGATTGAAATGTAAAAAATGAATTAAAAATGTTAAAAAACATTGTGTACAAGAAATATATATATATATATACATATATATACACATATATGAATACACACACACATATATGTAAGGAAGTATATATGTAGGTGTGTGTGTGTGTGTCTGTGTGTGTGTGTGTGTGTGTGTGTGTGTGTGTGTGTGTGTGTGTGTGTGTGTGTGTTGTCACATATTTACTAGAAAATCCCAATGTAGCTGATCTGTAAAAGGCAGAATAACGTATCTTATATCAATTCCAGTAAATCCCAGGGTAGGCCATCTAAAATGCAGAATAAGGTTAATGATATCAATTCCAGGAATCCTCTGCTCTATTCAAACAATATTACTTGAACTTTCCCTAGCACAATGAGCAGTGATTGCTGGGCCCCCACACTCTCTGAGGAGCGAACGTCTCGATCACCCTTTGTCATTCAGTTATGAGGCTCTAGCAGACCTCACTTCCACACTGATGGCCTCCTGACAGCTGACCCCGCCCTAGTGCAAGAGGTACCCAAGAGGACAGTCTCCAGAGTCTCCTTGGCTTTCCCAATCATGTTCCCCCTCCAACAGTCCTTGTCCTGGCAGATGACAGTGGGCACCAGACTAGCTAACACTATTGACACTAAGGGAGAGTAGCGAGTCCTCATTCAGAAAGCTTGGCTGTTTGTCTTGCTACAGCAGGCAGAACCCCCAGAGAGGCAGCTCGGGACTGTCCCGTGAAGGCCGGAGGACAGCCATTCTGAGTGCCCTTCTCGAGCTTTGCTTTCTTCCTGAGACCAACTGTCATTCGAGTTCGGTGTGCTTCGCCTTCTGGACGTGTCCACAGTACTCGGGAAGGAAAGCCTGTCTCAGAGGATACTGCTTAACTACTGTTTGCTACGAGTCACCATAGGCAAGTACATTTGATGCCCCTTGCCAGGGGTGACAGGCCATTTCTTTTTTTTCTTGCCATCTGCATCACTGTCTAAATGGCCAGCCATGATGCGAGGGACTGGTGAACCTCAGTCCGGAGGTTACCCTCTGAACATAGACCTCAGTTTCCCCAGCCTCTCCTGCTGGGACCCTCTTCATGGTCCCCCCACCCGTCCAGCACACTCTGGCTTCTACCCTAGATTATATAGTAACTGTGGGACAGGGTACATCCACAAAAGTGGTCTCAGCAGCATCCCCATCCTTGGAAATGGCTCTGGGGAGGGACACATCTACAGAAGATGTCCCAGGACATAGTCTGTCTGTTCTCAGAGTTCTGGATCCACCCCAAGGTGACCGAGTGGCTATGGGATATGACACTTGTACACAAGAGTCTGTAGCTAGGTTCACATCTAGGAAAGGGATTCCTTGGATTCCACCTGCACACAAGGACCTCCCTGCACCTCCCAGGAGGCTGAGGGAACTTCCCCACCTCCTCAAGAGGTTTGGCAATCTGCCAAATCTCCACATGAGGCTGCAGAGTCTTTCCAATCTGCACAAAGGACTGTTAGTCCTTCCACATGCCAACAAGTGTCTCCAGAAAATCCAACAAATACCCCAAAAGCTCTGAATTCTACATTATCTCCCCAAGGGATCTCAGAACCTGTTTTGTCTGTACAAATGGCACTGGAAGCTGACAACTCTACACAAAAGGCTGCATAGCCTTCTCCCCCTGAACGTAGTGTTGCTGGGCATTCTACATATACACAAAGGCCTCTACTAAATTCCTTACCTGCCCCTGAGGATCTTAAACATCCTACAGACACCCACGAAGTTCTAGGATAGACCACACCTGAACAGGAAGCTCTAGTACCTTCACGTCCTTCTAAAGCCATAGTCAAGGAACACACACGGGCACTAGACATATTAGCACCTCCCCCATCTGAGAAAGAGACCCTGGGATCTACCACATCTCAACAAAGTGCTTTACCATCCTCCCCTTCTACACATGAGGGTGTCATGAGGATCCCTTCTCAGGAGGGAAATATTAGACCGTTTCCCTCTGCCCAAGTGGAACCTGGGCATCCCATTTCTACCAAAAAGAGGTTGAGAAGTGATCCTTGTGAACAAGGGGACTTCAGACCTTCCTCTTCTGAGGAAGACAGTTTCAAGCTTCTCCCTTCTGAAATAAGGGGATGTGTATCTTCTCCTGTTCCCAAGGAAAGATCAAATACTACAAGTACCCCTCAGGTGAGTCGCACTCTTTCTCTATTTGTCCAAAAGAACAAGAAGTGCTCCACATCAGACCAAAAGACTGTGGGACCGTGCCAATCTATCCAAGGGCCTTGTAAACATTCCAGATCTCCCCAAGATAATGGAGGGCCTTTTCTATCTGTCTCAAAGTGTCTACAATATTCACCTTCTGAACCAGGGCTTCAGAGACATTCTCCATCTCTTTCGCAGATTCCAGAAAATATTTCCCATGCCCAAGGAGATTCCTCACTTTCCAACTCTGACTCAGGACCTGTAAGACTATCACTATCTGCCCAAGGGTCTGAGGGAAAGTCCACATCTATACAAAGAAGTCTTGGATTTGTGCCATTAGCACAAGGGGATCTGACATCTCCCATGTCTTCCAAACCATCTAAAAATGCTTCTGTTTCCTGCCTTCTTGCTGCAAAACACTCACCATCCCCTCAGGGTTCCCAGTATTATCAACATCTTATCAGGGCTATCTTGGAACTTCACCATCTGCCCAAGTGTCTCTAGGACATTCACCATCTGCCCCAGGATCTCTGTGTTATTTCCAGTCTGCCCAGAGACCGTTAGAACTTTTGTCTTCTGCCCAAGAGACTTGGGAAAGTCTTCCATCTTCACTTTGTGAATCAGGACCTATGCCCCACCTCCCAGGAGATGTGAGACATTCTTCATTAGAACAAGGGATTTTAGGACTTGTATCCCCTTCTCAGGGGCTTCTGGAAACTTCTTCACACTCATCTGGGGTGTCTTTACAGAGGCCTTTGCAAAGGCTTCTGGATCTTTCCACACCTACTCAGGGTGCTGTTGGTCCATCTACTCAAAGAGCCCTAGTACCTTTCCCAAGCAAAGCAGGAACTTCCCAATCAGCACAGGAGTTGCTAGGAGTTTTCCCTTCTGCACAAGCACCTCCAGAAATTTCTCCTTCAGCTTTAGTGGCTCTTGGACCATTACCAGGGACTCCACAGCCTCTGGGCCTTTTGGCTTTGTCTCAGGAGACTCCTTCACATTTACACATGTTCATCGACATCTGGAGTTCTCTCAATATGGCTCAGGGGCCCTAAATTTGAAGCCATCTGCACAATGACATCAGGAAAGTCCCTCATCCTCAACTGAGAGTACAGCATCTGTGCACCCTGCCCAAGGGCCTGGGGGCATTCTCTATATGCACAAGAGTCTATAGAAATATCCAAGTCCATACAAGAGACTCCAGCAAAGTCTCTCTCTGGTCGAGGTGATTTGGCACCTTTCCTGTCTTCTCAAGGAAACCTTGGACGGTTATCCTCTGTGGAAGTGGAGACATATTCCCATGCCCTAGGGTCTCAAGGACATTTGAAAAATGTCTCAGTGTTTCCAGAAATTATGTTATCTGACTATGAACCCACTGCAAATTTTGTACCTGTCCAAGGAACTCTCAGACATTGTCATCTACTCAAGGGGAGGTGGGACTTTCTCTGTCTGCCAAAAGAACTTCGGATCAGTCCACATAGGAACATGGGAATGCACAACAATTGGGACCAGAACAAGTGGCTATGATCAGCCCGTCATCTTCCCAACGGGCTACAAGACATTGTCAATGTCCCCAAGATACTGTAGAACATTTGCCACCTACTACAGGAGCTCTTACACATTCTTCAACTCATCAGGGGACTCATGGATGTTTGATATCTTCCCAAAAGACCCCTGATATTTTGCCTTCTAACTCTGACTCTGTGGCACATTCTCTTTCTGGCACTGGTGGTCTGGAAACCTCTCCATCCTTCTCCAGGGGCTCATGGACAGATGCTATATGACAAAGGGCCTAAAAAACTTTCTATATCTGAACGTGGGTCTCTGGGTAATTCAGTATCTACCCAAGAGACTCAAGAACATTCAGCAACTTCGGTAAGGATTCGGAATCCTTGCCAATCTGCCAAGGAGGGACTCAAAAATTTGACACCTTCACAAATTTTTCTAGAGTATGCTCCAAATATTTCAGGGGCTGTAGCAGCTTTGTTATCTGCTCTGGGGAATATGACACTCTCCTCATTAGCAAACGAGTCACCAGAGCATACACAATATGTCAAAGAAAGTGTGAATCTTCTTACTCTGCCACAGGGTCCCTAGGACTTATGGCATTTCCCAAAAACTCTTTAGAAAATTCCTTATGTGGACAAGGGATTATAGACAGAATGCCATCTTCCCAAGAGGAAGTGGAAGTTTTCCCTTCCATCCAAGGGGCTGTGGCACTGTCCACATCCACAAAAGAGAGAGTACAAAGTACATCATCTCCTGAAAGGCCAGTGAATCTTCCTACTTCATTAAAGGAGGCTTCAAGGCCATCTCCATTGATTCAAGACCCTTACCAAATTCACTATCTGCCACAGAAGCTTTGCAATCTTTCTCATGTGGTCAGGGATCTCAAGCCCCTTTGTTATCTGCCAGAGAAAGTGTACAAGACTCACAATCTGCAACAAGTGTACAGAAAATTTCTTCATCGACTTCACAGGCCCTAGAACCTTTGGTAACTACCCCAGGGCCTCTGCAAATTTACCCACCTGCCAAACAGAATCTGTGTCCTTTGACATCTATGCTAGAGTACGTAGAACATTCCATTTCTCTCAGAGGGGTCTCAAGGGGAGCACAACCTTTTCAAAATATTCTTGGCCCTCTGTCAAGTAGAGGAGAGGCTGTACAGTTTTCTCTATCTGCTCTAGAAAGTACAGATATTAATCCATTTGATCCAGGGCCTTCACACCTTTCCTCATTACACCATGTGACTCTAGCCCCTACTGCTTGTCCTCCAGATCTAGTGGGATCTTCTCTTTCTGAACGAGGGTCTTTGGGGCCATCTCCAAATGTTCAAGGTTCTCTAAGACCATTGGCAACTACATCAGAGGCTGGGGCACCATCCCTATCTGGAGACAATACTGTACATCTGTCTGCATCTGCACCAGGGACTGAAGCACATTTGCACTCTATCCTTGGTTCATCAGCATCTGAGCATGACAACCAGATGGAGGTGGGACTTTTGCCATCCATCCATGGCAATTTTGGACCTTCTCTGTCTGATCCAAGGACTCTGGGAATGACCAAGCCTGCAGACGGGTATGTAGAAAATTTACTGTCTGGACAAGGGGCTACAGAACATCCAACTGCTACTTTCCAGGAGGCTAATAAATCTGACCAAGGTCATCTACCACATTCTCCATGTGTCACAGAGGCTTTGGAGCCTGCTCTGTACAATCAGGGAGCTGAAGAATCTTTGTTATGCCCCCCAGTAAGTATAAAACATCCACCACATACACCAGGTTCTCAGGTGCAGAAAACTGCTCTATCTACGCCTGGGCTTCAAGACATTTTCGAATCTCCCAAACAGCATCCTAAATTTTGCATATCAGCCTATGACATTCTGTGTCTATTGCCATCCACTGGAGATGCTGTAGACCTTTCTACAGCATCTCCAGAGTGTCTGAGACATTCCCAATCTGTTAAGAGGGAACTGGGATATTTCTCATCTATAGGAAAGGCTGTAGAATATTCTGCAACAGCCTCACAAACTACAAGAACACTGTCGTCAATCCAAGAGTGTGGAGGGCATTCGTCATCTTCCCCAAGTGCTCGGGAACCTTCTCAATCTGAACCAGGGGATCCAGCACATTTGCTATCTTCCCAAGGACCTCAGAAACCTTCCATATTGACTCAAGGGATGCAGACTCCTTCAGCATCTGCCCAAGAGTCTCCAGAACCTTCTGAAACTTCCCATCATGTTGTAGGAACTCAACAATCCTCCCAGAGTAATCTTGAATATTTCCTGCCCATAGAGCCTGTGGACGCTTTCACATCAGTTTCAGGGACTACAGTAAGTTCACCATCTGCACCACACCCGCTACAACATTCTTCATTACAAACAGCGACTTCAGCAACTTGTCTGAATTGCCAAGGCCTAGTGGGATCTTGCTTGCTTTCAAAGAACTCTAGAAATGTCGCCATCAGCCTGAGGGTCTATACAACCTTTATCGTCTCCCCAAGGTGATGGGAGAAATTCTCAAATAGAAAAAGATAGTGTGGGATGGTCTATATCATCACAGAGGATTCTGGGATCATCACCAAGCAACACAGGGGCTCTGAGATCTACTACATATGCCCAGAGGAAGGCAGGGATATTGCCATGTACCCAAGAGTATACAAAACACTCAATGTCACCTCAAGGAGATCTTGGACTGCCCATGTCTACTATTCCGAATCTAGGATATGTGCCATCAGATCAAGGGCCTAGTACACATTCTGAGTCTTTTCAGGTGGCTTCTAGATATTCTCTGTTTATCCAAAGTCCCCTGGGACAGTCACCATCAGCTGTGGAGGCTCTGAGACCTTCCTGTAAACAGGAAAGTGAAAAAACTTTGTTATCTTCCCCAGGGGCTGTGAAAGCTTCATCATCTGCACCAGATGCTCCAAAAACTCTCCAAACCACCCTAGGGGCTCCACCAACTCTGCTTATCAAGGCCTTGAGGAAAAGTCTATGTCTGCCCTGGGTACACTGGGTTCTTTCTCTTCCAGCTCAGGGCCTCCAGAACATGCAGCATTTTTTCCACTGGTTCTGCACCATCAGAATCTTTCCAAAGTAAAGAAGGGCACTTGTGTCCCAAGGTTGAATCTCAGGACCCATCATCATCTGTCCAAAGGACTACTGGACATTTGCCATTTCCCTCAAGGACTACAGGGCATTTACATCATGATCAAAGAACTCAGGAATCTTCTTTATCAGTCTCAAGGGGTCCAGCACATTTGCTATCTAAGCAACTTTGCATGTCTGCTCAGACAACTAGGGGCACTTCCCCATGTACCCAACAATCTCTACAACATTCAGAATTTTCCCCAGAGATTCAAGGACCATCCATGTCCGCCCAGCGCACACATAAGGTTTTCTATTCTGTCTCACATGCTTTCGGAATATCTCCATATGTTCCAGTGACTATAGGCCCATTGCCACATATCCAAGAGACTCCTGGTCTCTCCAGTAATACGAGCAAGTCCAGCCCCTTCCCCATGTTTACAAAAAGATGATGGATCGCCTATATACACAAGCGACTCTGGAACTGAACACAACAATACATGGCCCTCTAGAACCTACACCATCTACTCAGGAGTGTGGCCAAACTTCCCTTGATGAAAAAGTCACTTTGTGGAAAACGACATCTGCATAGGGCATTGAAGGACTTTCTGTTTCTACCGCAGGGACTCTAGGATCTTATCAACAAAGTGACCAGAAGGAACTAGGAGTTTGTTCACCTACACAAGTGCCTCTGCTGATTTCCACAACTTCATAAGGAACTCTAGGAACTTGTTCATCTGGCAAGGGGATCTGGGGTCTTCCCTATCTGCCCAGAGGTCTCTAAAACTATCCTCACCCACACAAGCAATGGTAGGAATTGTGCCATCTGCTCAAAGAGCTTTGAAACATTCAACTTATTCCCAGGAGGCTCCAAGGTTCTTTCCATCTACACAACCGACTGTGCAAGGATCATTTCCTTCCCCAGAGGCTATAGGATGTGCCCTATCTAACCAGAAAACTCAAGGATCTCTTTTTTCTTCATTAGAGTTTGTAGAGCATTCACCGTCTGCCCTAGATGCTCAGGCACGTTCTCTATCTGTTCGAGGTACTCTAGGAACATTGCTGTCTTATAAAGGGCCTAAGGAACTCTCCGCAGTTGCAGAGGGGACTTGGCCTAAACAGAGTCCTTTGTCATCCATTCAAAGGACTCCCAAACCCTCAGTAAATTCCTCAGGGATTTGTGGGTCATACCAATACTCCCAGAGTGCTTTGGGGCCTTTACCTCATGTGGGAGAGTGTGTAGAATCTTCTCATTCTGCTCCAGGGACTATGGGACCATTGACATCGTCCATAGTTCCTGGGGCGCATTCTACTTCTTCCAAGGAGCTACAGGAACTATTTCCTCTGGCCAATGGTAAGTAGCATCTTTGAAATCTACCCAAGAATATCTGAAACTTTCCATATCAGCCCAGTCAGTGCTATATACATCACCATCTGCTGAAGGGGCTCTACCATCTTCAGCATCTATGCAGTAGATCCAGAACAATATGCAAAGTCCCCATCTACCCAAGCGACTGCAGGAACTTCCCCGTCTGCTACAGGGCATATGGGTCTCTGTATGACAAGCAGCGCCATGTTATTCTCATTCTGATGATGGGGTTGTCAGATTATGTCAATCAGAACAAGGGACTCTTTGGACAATGCTCAGATCTGCACAAAGGTCTGTAGAGTTTTCCCCATCTCCCCAGCAGAGAGTAGGCCATTTCTTATCTGCTGAAGGCACACTGGGACTGTCCTCATCTGCACAAAAACCAGTAGCAACTATGTCATCACCTGAAGGAAATTTGATATCTCCAAAAAATACCCAGGGGTGAGGGGAGGGAGAGGGAGAGGGGAATTACATGTGAAACAAGCCTGTTCCCTAACTTGAATTAATAATAATAATAATAATAATAATAATAATAATAATAAGAGAAAAAAACTCCATCTGTTTCAGACTCTTCAGGATCTCTGCCTTCTTCAACGGGGCACATGGTAATTTCTTTATCTTCTCAAGTGAGTTCAGGACCTTTGATATCGTTCTCAGAAGCTGGAGGACCATACCTGTCTTCACAGGGTGCTCTGGATGTTTCCACCTGTAAAGGCTGCAATCTAGGGGCAACCAATTCTTCAAGAGGGCATTTGGGAGCTTCACCATCTACTCAAAAAACCTAGGATCTTCTCAATCTGCCCAAGTGGACTTGGGTGTTTCACTACCTGTCTCATGGTCTCTGAGAACTCCTGTGTCTGTCCAGGGTGTTCTAGGATCATTGACTACTACCCTAGGCTCTATGGAATTTTCATCTGCTAGGCAGCTGAAAACAGGATCTTTTCCATATGACCAAGATTATGTGGGACTCATCTCTCCTTTGGTCGAAACTCAGGAAGCATTCCAAATTGTCCAGGGGGAATTAAAAGTATTGCCATCTTCCCAAGGGGATTTCAAAACATCTCTGTCTGCCTCCAGCCTGTACAAAATTTGCTATGTTCCCCGGGGTCTCCAGCACTTTTCACTTCTGCACTCCAAGATGCTGAAAGTGCTTCCCTATCATGTCAAAATAAGTTAGGACTGCCCATATCTTCACAGAAGTGTCTAGAATATATACCAACTCCCCAAACTTCTCTGAAACATTCTCCGTCTTCCCAAGTGTCTCTGATAACTACCCGATCTGGACCAGCTACTCCTTCCCTACCAGAACAAGTAGGGCTCAATGTGTCTGAACCCGCAAAAGTGACTCTGGGACAATGACCCCCTCAGTGGGGTGTTGAAGGAAATTCATCCTCTACCTGAGGAGTTGTGGGCTTGTCTACACCAGGACAAGGGACTCTAGGACATTTGTCATTTGCCCAAGGGTCTCGAGAAACTTCCACAACTTCCCACAAAGTGGTAGTCCCTTCTTATTATCAAGAGGCTGTAGCACAGTTCCAAGTGTCTCGGGTGATGGAGTTTCTCCCTCTGCCCAGGGGATGCTGCACACTTTGCGATATTCCCAAGTTAATCTAGAATCGTCATTTTATGTTCAGAGAAGTATAGAACCTTCTTTAGATGTGCAAGGTGCTCTGCAACTTCACCTCATTCCCTAGGGTACTTTGGACCTTCCCAATACAATCCAAAGACATCAGAAAAGTTGCGATCTCCCCAAGTGAATTTTAAAATTTCAAAATCTTCATCACAGTCTCTTGGAACTTTGCCATTTCTCCCAGGAACGCTAGGACATTCTATAGATAGCCAAGGTGCTATCTGCCCTTGTCATTCTGACCAAAAGTTTCAGGGATCGTCAACATCTCTCCAGGAAACTCTTCAATTATTTTCATCTTCTAAAGAATCACTGGAACCTATTCCATCTGTGCCAGGGATCTTGAAATCTTTATTATCAGACCAATTGCGTCCAGAATTGTCTATATCTTCCCAAGGGTCTCAAGGATCTTCACAACCTCAGAAAGGGTGTTTAGGGCATTCACTTTCTACCCAAATGAATCTGGGAACTTCCCTATTATCACAAGAGTATGTAGGACATTCAAAACCTGATCAAGGGTCTCCAGAAACTTGCACATCTTCCCAAGAGGATCTTGGCCCTTTTTTAACCCAAAGGTCTTTTGCGCAGTCATCCTCTGCTCCAGGAGATTATGGACTTTCTCAATCTTCAGATGGTACTCTACAAACATCACTATCTGCCCAAGTGTCTAGAGTAACACCATCATCTGCCCAAGGGTAGGAGAATATGCATCATCTACTCCACATGTTCTAGGAATTCAGGCTCCTTTGGAGGGGCCTCAGGGTCCTTCCCAATTGGCACTAGAGGCAAAAGAACCCTTGTCATCTTACCAAGCAGTGTACCACATTTTAAAATCTATCACTAGTAGTCTAGAAATTTTCTGTTCTTTTCTGGAGGAAATGAAACTTTCACCACCTGACTAATGTGCTGTGGGTTTTTCTATATCTGAACAAATGACACAACAATCACCATCACACTCCAAGGAATGTCTGCAACATTCTCCATCTGACCAAGAGTCTGTGAAATCTGCCCATATAAACAGGTCCTGTAAGACCTTCACTAACAGACATAGGTTTACAGGAAGTGTCTTCAGGTAAAAAATGACCCTACAAGCTTCACCACCTCAGCAAACAGACTTAGGAAATGCATTGTCTACCTAAGGGGCTCTGCGGCTATGTATATAATACCAAGAGCCTCTTGGACATTAAACATCTCCTCAAGGGTCTCCCGATTTTTCCTTGCCATTGCAAAAGTCTCCAGGCCATTGTTTACACCAAGGGCATTTAGAACAGTCATCATATGATTCAGATGATCTAGGAATTCCTGAATCTACTCAGGGGACACTAGAAACATCACCTTCTACCCAAAGTACTCTAGATAAACCATTGAAAGGTTCAGGCATTATGCTGGCCTGTCCCTGTTACCTGGTGGAATCCACTCAGGCAATACCCTGGTCAGCCCAAGGTTCCATGGGAAAGAAGTCTGTACGCAGGTGCAGAGGACCCC
The DNA here is from genome assembly GCF_003668045.3 of Cricetulus griseus. Lineage (NCBI taxonomy): Eukaryota > Metazoa > Chordata > Mammalia > Rodentia > Cricetidae > Cricetulus > Cricetulus griseus. The sequence goes on along the minus strand of NC_048604.1, from coordinate 33,205,978 downwards.
TTTTAAAGATAGGCCCCTGCCTTCTCTCTCTCTCTCTCTCCCTGTTCCTGCTCTCTGTCCCCTCTCTCTGTTTCCCCGCTCTGTCTCTCTATGGCGACCGGCCATGGCGGTCAGCCATTACCCTGTTCCTCTTCTTAGTCTCCCCATTCTACCGGGCCTTATAATAAACTTATAATCTTATGTCTGTCTCAATATTTCTCTTTTCTTCTTTTTAAACAAAAGAATAACATTTTGGCGCCCAACTAATGTGTCTAATACTTATGTTTCCACAAACTCTAAGGATTCTTGTAAGTTCCAGGGAGCTGAATCAGATCCAAACAGGTCAGATTCACTCCAGGTAATATTCAATCTTTCCCTGGTCCCAAATTCCCTTCACTCATCTTGGGACACCTCGGGAACCCCTCCCTCATCTTACAATCTTCCCCTCAAGTGACAGGACCTAAGAAAAAATTTTTTTTTCTAATCTCAACCTTGTCTTCTGCTCTGTCAACATCTTGCCAGGTCTAAGAGGCGCCAGGGAGTTGCATACAGCCTGGACTACAATGAAACAACCAGCTTCCCCAGGACGTGGCAGCACCCCAACCTTCTCGGGTCCCCCAAAGATGGTCAACGCCCCCCATGTCAGCAGGAAGCAGTCTTAAGAAGTCGACGCCCTTATTCCTTAACCTGCCATGTCTAAACACCCACCTTTTTTTAATAATAAGTAGAGGTGGGAATGAAAGGTTCAGGCATTATGCTGGCCTGCCCCTGTTACCTGGTGGAATCCACTCAGGCAATACCCTGGTCAGCCCAAGGTTCCATGGGAAAGAAGTCTGTACGCAGGTGCAGAGGACCCCTTTAAAAGATAGGCCCCTGCCCTCTCTCTCTCTGTCTGTTCCCGCTCTCTGTCTCTCTCTGTCTGTCCCTTTCTTTCTCTCTCTCTGCCTTCTCTCTCTCTCTCTCCCCCTGTTCCTGCTCTCTGTCCCCTCTCTCTGTTTCCCCGCTCTGTCTCTCTATGGCGACCGGCCATGGCGGTCAGCCATTACCCTGTTACTCTTCTTAGTCTACCCATTCTGCCAGTCCTTATAATAAACTTATAGTCAATATGTCTGTCTCAGCAATATTTCTCTTTTCTTCTTTTTAAACAAAAGAATAACAACCATCTTGTGCTCATGGGATTCTAGAAACTTCATCATCTGTCCAAGATTCTCTAAGACATTTGCCTTCCTCAGGGCAGAGTCTGAAAACTTCCCTCCTTAAGATAGAGCCATCAGAAACTTTGAAAATTACCAAAGATGCTTGTAATGCATCAGAAAATTCTCTTGGAAATTTGGAAACTTTGTCATCCGCACAAGGCACTCTGGGTTTTTCAATATCAACCCAAAGTTCCTTGGAACTTTCCATATCTGAACAAGAAATTTTAGGACCATCAATGTTTCCAGAGGAAAATCTGGAACCTTCCACATCTGACCAAGGGTCTCTGGGACACATGCCATCTGCACCTCGGTGGTACACTCCCCATCAGAACAAAGTTGTAAGAAAATAACTTCAAATGTACAAGGAGACTCACAATCTCAGCAAGGGTGTGTAGGAAATTCACTGCATTCACAAGAAGCTCTAGGGCTACTCTTACCAGCATAAGAAGCTCTTGGATATTCACCATCTGCTCAAGGGACTCCAGATGCTTCCTTGATAGGGCAAGAGGGTCCAGACCCTTTGAGACACTTGACATATGTTCCAGGAGATCTTGGAGTTTCTGAATCTAACAGAGGACTCTGAGAACATTGCCATATACCCAAAATACTCTAGAAAACCCATATTTTATCATTGGGATTATAAAAACTTCACCATCTTCCCAAGATAATCTAGGATGTCAATATCCTTCAGTGCAGCCTCTGCAAAGTCGTTCAATTACTTCAGATACATCGCAACCTTTGCCAATTGACAAAGAGGTGTGTAACCTTCATAGTCTGTTTCACAGCCACTAGAAACTTTTATATCTATACCAGGGTCACTGGCAATTTTGGAATCTAACCAAGGTGCCCTAGGCCCTTTGGTATATGACCACGGGAATCTTGGACCATCAACATCTCCCCAAGATTCTCTAGAACACATCAAAACAGCCCACAGGCCTCTAGAACATGTGTTATATACCCTTGAAAATGTGGTACCTTCATTTTCAGCAGAGATTCCAGGCAACTGTATGCCTCCTCCTTCACATGAAGGCTACCCAAGACATTCCACTTACCTGAAAATAAGGCCCAGAATTTCCAGTTCTCCTGAAAGTGTATTGAGACGTGCTCCATTACCTGAAGGGGATATCAGATATTCCCATTCAGAACTTGATGGTTTAAGTGGTATCCTTTCTGCCAAACGTAGGCTCGTGTTGTCCAGGTACACAAGAAGGACTCAAGTCCTATCTTCCTCCTCAAAGGAGTGTGCCACCCCCAACATCATCATGCTTGAGCTTCAGATCTAGATCCCCTCTTAAAGAGGATTTCAGACGTTCTCATTTTCCATGAGGTGGGTCCAGATGTTCTAAATTAATGAAAACAAAATCGAGACATGCTTCTAAAGAAGCAGGCCTCAAATCTGTCCCATCAGAAGATAAGGGCTTCAAACTTCGACATTCTTCCAAAAAGGGGGGCAAAGATTTTGTTTATGACAATGGCTGTGCATGGCTTACAGCTGAGCGGAAAGTGAGCTTCACCCCTTCTCCTTCTGCCAAAGGAGGCTTCAGGCCCTCAGGATCTCAGGAGGAGAGCTTCAGAAGTTCTCCATCTCCTGCAGGGATCACTAGATGTTCCAAATCAACCAAAAGCAAATTGGAGCAGTCCTCCTCTAAAAAAGCAGCTGTTCACACTTCCCATTCAAAACATGAGGGCTGCAAACATTCCTCTTCATCAAAAAATGTCACAGACATTTCTGACAAAAGGGACCACAATCCAAGAGATACTCCTGAAGAGAAGATAGAACCTACTGTCAATAAGGGACATCACTGTTCCTCGCCATGTCATGAGAAGGGACTTAGAAGTTCTCCATCTCCCACAGGGAACACTAGACATTTCAAATCAACCAAAAGCAAATTGGAGCAGGCCACCTCTAACAAAGCAGATATTCACACTCCCAATTCAGAAACTGAGGACCACAATTATTCCTCTTCATCAAAAACGGGGGGCACAGACATTCATTTGCCAAAAAGGACGACAAACCAAAAGATACTTCCGAAGAGAACATGGAACTGTCCATCTCTATGTGAGGCTACAGATCCTGAGGATCTCAAGAAGAGGGACTCAGAAGTTCTCCATCTCCCAAGGCAACCCTAGACATTCCAAATCTACCAAAACAAAATTGGAACAGGCCCCCTCTAACAAAGAAGATCTTCATGATTCCCATTCAGAACACAAAGGCTGCAAACATTTCTCATCATCAAAGGAAGGGCACAGACATTCATCTGCCAAAGGGACCAGAAACCAAGAGATACCACAGAAGAGGACAAAGAACCCCCAATCTGCACAGAAGGGGACATGGAAACTATTCCCTTTCATGAAGAGAACCTCGGACATGCCACCTCTCTTTATGAGACTTCTGTCAATACTGATTCTACTTTTACCAGGACAAGATTCAGACAGGCCCCTTTTACTTAATAAACCACCCAAACTCCCCCTGCATCCCAAGAAAGGTTCAATTTATTTCCAGGAGGAGACAGTTCCAATGGGAGTGTCAAATATTCCTCATCACCCCAAAGCAATGAGGTCAGATACCCTGATTCTACCAAGGAGGGCTTCGGGTATGACATTTCTGTCCAAGAGGGACAAACACCTTCCACTAGTGCCAGAGAGGGACTCGGGCCTTTCTTCCTGTGCAACACAGACTCATATATTCACCAGTTCCTAAAGGGATTGCCACTTCATTCCCTGTTGTCCAAGGAAAGTTCAGACACTCTATCTGACCTAGAGGACCTGAGATCTTCCTTCTCTTACCAAGGGAGTGGCACACCTTTCCAGTATGAATATGGGGTCTCCATAAATGACCCTTCTGTCCTAGGAAACCACATATATTCATGTTTTTTCGCATGCAATCTCCAAAGGACCCCACTACAAAAAGGGAGCTTGAGTTCTATCATGTCTCCCCCTAGGAGGCATCAGACCTTCTCAATGTGTCCAAAGGGGCATTAGACGTTCCTAGGGCCACCCTGTTCAAGGCAGTCTTTGAAAGTTTCACTCTGAAAGTCAGAGACTCATACATAGCCCATCGAGCCCACTGAGCCTCAGATATACTCCTTGAGACCAAAGGGAATTCAGAAATGTGTCCACTAATCAGGACTGGGACAGAACTTCAATTTCTACAGGAGGAAGACCCTTACATACTCGTTCTGCCCATGGAGGCTTCAGACATTACAAGCCTGTCAAAATGATGTTCTAAAGGTCTCATCTAAAAGGGGAGTATTGGCCCTACTCTCTCTTACCATGGCTTCTTCAGATCTTCTTGTCTAGGAGCTGGCCCGACATTTTCCCACTCTGAACTGCACATGAACAATGAAAGATGTTTGTCAGAAATAGAATGTTCCCAACTTTCATTCACAGATAATCAGAGATCAATACAAGCTTGAGGAAGCATCAAAGTACAGTTGGATGAGTGTTGTAATTGTATCTTGCACTCTTCCCAATGTGTATGTAATATATGGATCATGGGAGCCGGGAAGAAGGGTTGGAAGCAAATGATGTTGGACCAAACCACTCTCCTACCACCCAAGGCAAGCTAGGATTTTCCCTTCTGAACAATGGGGTGATTGGATCTTGCTAGTTGATTAAAACTGCACAGGCACTTTCTGTCTAAGCAAGGAGGTCAGAATGATCTTAGAAGTTTGCCCTCTCAATATGGGCTCCCCAAATTGTCCCTATTCTCAAGGCATCTCTCACCATGCCCATTTTGATGAAGGGAGATCAGTAAGGCTCCCATTGACAATGGGTGTCTCACACATAATCTGTCTGACTAAAGGAGTATTCAAACTCCACCTCTGGCCAAGAGAGCTGCAGAATTTCCTGTCCCATTATGTAAGGGGTCTATACTAACATCCTCGTCCAAATGGCCTCTGGATTGACCTTCTGACCTAGTAGGTGTGGGACATTCCCACTCTCCTCAAAGGACCATCACATTTACATAATGTGGACAAAGAAGCCTTGGGCATTCTCCTGCTCATCAATATAACATGTCTCCTCCAGGTTTGAGGTCTCAGAGCTCAAGAGTAGCCAGGCGAGGCTGGAATGCCAGTCATCACTTTTCAGGGCATTCATCAGAACTTCAGAAATGGAGCAATCCCAACCTGAGTCTCCAGACCTGGATGGCTGAACACCAACCTGTGAGGCTGACCAAGCACAGACACAAGCCAGTCTCTTCGGACAATGTTCAGATTACTGCACTTCGTCCTGGAGAGGCCACACATGATATCGTTATTTCCTGTTATTACTCTTGTTGTTGTTCTCTTCTTGGTGTTGTTTTATTTAAGTTTAGAAGAGCACAGGTTGATAGTTTCTTGTTACGTTAATCAACTCCTGGCCTTATAACTCAGCAACCAAATGACTAAATTCTTCACTTCTTCTACTGTTTGGAAATGACAATGTATGCTTATCTTCCACACTTTTCGTTTCAAAGGCATTTGGTATGTAACAGTTTACAAATGGAATCCTCTTAACTGATACTCACATAATATATATTTTATGTGCAAATGGCCTTCCTGTATTTTGTAATTTTTCCACCTGCTGATAGTTTTCTTTCATGGGATTTGAAAGATGCTTTCTTACTGACCAGTCTTTAAAAAATGTATCTTAACATTATTATCCTGTTATTTATAGCTAATATCTACTTATAAGTGAGAACATACCATGTTTTTGTCTGGGATGGGTTGCCTCACTCAGAATGCTTTTTTCTAGTTCCATCCATTTGCCTGTAATTTTATGATGTCATTTTTTAACAGCTGGGATTTTAGTCCATTGTGTATTTTCCTTTTGAATTACTAAGAACTCTGTCACTATCTACAATGACTGCAGTATTTCTTGTGGCTCTTCCATAGTTACATCCTGCTAAATATCTATGTTGTTCCTAAAACTTTGTTGTACTTTAAAAAGATGTGCCTTAGACATGATGGTGTTTGAAGAAATGTCAGCAGCAGCAGAAACATCTTCAGTCTCATTGCTGTCTAGTGGATTATAAGTATCAATTACTACACAGTAGTAACTGAAATAAATACAAAGTGTGAGGAGGAGTTCCAGGCTGTAATCCCCAAAAGTAGCTAGAATCAAAGGAAAGCCCCATTACTAATAGAATCTATGTGCTTCAAATGGAGATTGACTGTTTTTGAAAGAGTTTGCAAAAGACACTGTAGTTTGAATATTCAATCTTTATGTCTTAAATTGGGTAGTAACTATGCTCGGTGTGGGTGACAGAAGTAAAGAACACCATATTTTTTTGTTTGTTTTTAGAGACAGGTTTCTCTGTATTGCATTTGAGCCTGTCCTGGAACTTGCTCTGGAGACCAGGCTGGGCTCCAACTCACGGAGATCCACCTGCCTCTGCCTTCAGTGTGCTGGGATTAAAGACATGTACCACCATTGCGCAGCTCTGATTCCATTTTCAGTCTGTGGATCCCATTCAATTTTTTTCCATTCCTTTAACAATGAGTTGGGGGTTTTGTTGTTGTTGTTGGTGGTGGTGGTTGTGGTACTGTGATTGTATTGCTTTTGTATTGGGAAGTAACTCAAAATCAGCATTTTACCCTTTCTTTCTTCTCAAAACATACCATTACAAACTGTCTTTCTTGTACTCGGTGTACACTAGGTGGGAATCAGGTTTCAATGTTTCAGTGAGAATTCTTAGCAGAGGAAGCTTTTATTCTAATTGTATCAGACTTATTGTACACTGCCCTTCCTTTGTTGTGGAGACTGATCTGTGGGTTGCAACATTCTCTCCTTGGTCATGCCCATTGTTGTTTGCAAGGCCAACTTGAGGGAGGAGGAGTTTTTTAAATTCACAAGCTCAGGCTACAATGTGAGTCCTTGTTTCAGAAACAACAAAGTGGAAACATGGTGTGGACTAAGCATTAACTGAAACATTCATCAGTCAATGGACATGTGGGTTGTTCCACACTTGGGGTCATATGAAAATGGCATCAAGTACATTCATTGAAGGAGTTGTTAGTAGACTGGGCTGCTTTCAACCAGATGGGAGTGGGCCTATTTGAGGGGAGGTAGAGGACAAACAAGACAGAGGAAATCAGGGTATGGGGGTACAGTAGGAGAAGGTAGCATGACAAATAAAATAAAGCACATCTGTGAAAGTGTTATTTCATTAATAATGAAAAACAATATTTTGTCTACTAATTCGAAAAGGTAACACTAGGTGGCAGTAGCACAGGCCTTTACTTAACACTAGGTGGCAGTAGCACAGGCCTTTACTTCAGCACTAGGGCAGAGACAGGGAGACCTCTGAGTTTGAGCCAGTCTGATCTACAGAGCAAGTTCCAGAACAAACAGTTCTCCACAGAGAAACCCTGACTTTAAAACAAAACCAAAAACGAACAAACAAAAAATTAACAAGGACAGAACACATGTAAAAAGGAATATCTGTTTTGGATTTAGAAATGGAATATCTGTTTTGGATTGAGAAAAAAATATCTGTTTTGGATTTAGAAAAGGAATATCTGTTTTGAATTTCTTGGCTTTTGGGGAGACACAGAGGCTGTGAAGATGGGAAGGGGAAATCGGGGTGATTTCACTGTGGAGGGTAATGCGGGGTGAACTATAGGTTGTGAGAGCCAGCAGGAGATGAAGGGATAAACAATACTATGGATGTTTGAAACAGCCATAGGCAGATCTAATATTGACAAGCTTTCTTGAAAACACATAAAGAAGCCGGGTGGTGGTGGCTCATGCCTATAATTCCAGCACGTGAGAGGCATAGGCACGAGGATCTCTATAAGTTCTAGGCCTAAACAGGGGACCACTCTGTCTCTCTCTCAAAAAAAAAGTACACAAATGGAAAATAAATAACATAGTTTAATTGCAAATTTCCCATCTTTCAGAATAATGCCCTCCCTTGGAAGCACAGACTTTAGAAAACAATCTGGTGCCAGGTGTGTGAAACCTCCATTTGAGTTTTGTGATTTGGGGGTCCAGGAGAATCCCCCTGACAATAAAAGCTATTGCCATTGGTCTGGTTGCCTGACAGAACTTGAGGACTTGAGACTATTGCTAGACTGGAGAAATGATTCAGCAGTCAAGAGCAACCTCTGCTCTTTCAGAGCACCCAGGCACGATTCCCATCACCTACACTGCAGCTTCCTTCCATCTGTATCTACAACTCCAGTTCCAAGGGCTCCAGCAATGCGCTCTCTGGCGCTCTTCTGGTCTCTGTGGGCACTAGAAATGCATGTGGTACCCAGACACACATGCAGGCAAAACACCCATTGGGTCTGGTGGTACACAACTTGAATCCTTATTAAAACTTATTTATGTTTGTTTTTCCCTTATTAAAACTTATTATGTTTGTTTCATAAATGATTTCGAGAATCTTGGATGGCTGATTTCCAGTCGTATGGTTCCTTCGGTCACCTTTGTCTCACTTAAGGAAGCTAAATAGTTTCTCAGCCACTAGCAGAGGAAACCACGTGTCTTTCCCAGGGACACAGCTCCCCGCCCATTTGAGACTCTGGGGCGGATCTAGGAGACCTCAATTACCTTCTGGGCGGAGCTGGCAGTCAGAGGATAGGCCTGCTCTTATCTTTCCCATCCTAAGGATCCCTCAACTAAGAGCAGGCAGAGTCGTGAGAAGGGGCAGAGTGGATACTGCTGGCGTTTGCAGCCCTCCATAGGTCAGGGATTCGAGCAAAGAACACCCAGCCTAGATCAGGTAAGACTCTTGAATTAACCCGACCTGCCCTGATGCCAGAGGTAGCTTGAACGATCTCTCTAGAGCCAAGTCCTCTCCCCTCCCTGAGAGTGTGACCATGTGGCTGGGAGCATTGGGCCTTGGAACACATTGGGCCACCTCGGGCGGGTGGGGGATGCACCACGTGCGTTGGCCTTGTTCATGCGTTTAGGACCCTTGAGTTTTTGTACTTGGCAGCATCTGGAAACCCTTGGGGGCAGGGCATCCTGGGGGACACGGAATCACTTCCCCGGGCCACAGGACCCACGGGAGTTCAGAGAGAGCTCAGGAGTGGCCTATTGTCCCGCGTAGGCCCCGCCAGGGAGTCTCAGGTAATGTGGGGCTTTGAACTAAGAAATCGCTCATGTGCAGCCCTGTGCATGGTTGTGCGGGTTCCCCAAACTTACTGACAAAAATTTTTGCTTTCATGGATGTTTCAGGGAAAAATACTCAACCAAAAAACCGGCATTTCTGCGTATGCATCGGCAAATTCTCACAATATTTCAGGGCCATACACTTTTTTCTTTTTTTTTCCTTTTATTATTTTACTTTGCTTTGTTTTATGGAACAGAGTTTCTTTGTGTAGCCCCGGCTCTCCTGGAGCTTGCTATGTAGAGCAGGCTGCCCTCCAACTGAGAGATCCTCCTGTCTAAGCCTCCTGAATTCTGGGATTTAAGACATGCACCACCGGTCAGTCACATTTTCCCTATTTTGGAGTCCAGACGCTTGAGTTTTGTGAACTTGAGAAGATATGAAATTATGGTTACGAGTATTTTACAGCACTGAGTGTGCCTACCAGGGACTTGCTCTTGCAACTGAAACCACTCTGCCATAGAAGCACATCCTCCATGGAATAATAAAGGAATAATGCATCTAAAATTTAAATTTTTTAAGAAAGAAATAATTTGATACCAATGACTATAATAATAAATAATGTTCCTAAGTCAAGCAAGTCTATTTAAAAAAAGGTCAGTGCTAACTGTATGCAAATGGGATTGTGGTATGTTTTGGTCAGTGTTCCAATGTATCTTTGTATTTCTTGTTAATCATACTGAAGCAGAACACTACAAAGTAGTATTATTTAAAGCTTATAATTACTGCAAAGATAGATATACCTCCTAATTTGTTTATCATAATTAATTTTATGTTCCATAGGTCTTGTTTTTTTTTTTTACTGTGTTATTACTCAAATGGTGGCATACTAAAACATTCTCTATAGTCAAGAATGATCAAAGAATGACCTAAGTCAAAAAAGTCAGTATAAAAAAAGTAAACTCTCCCTTTCATTTTGCATCCCTAAATGCAAAAAACGTAAAATTTTTTCACAGATTGGTCAGTGAACCAGGAATGGGAGTAGAAATTTCCGGTACATACCCATTTCTCTTTCTCAAGTTTGTATATACTCCACCTGATTTGATAACCCTGTATAGCTGTAGAATCTTCTGCTCTATTTTTTTTTTTTTTGGTGTTTTTCAAACTAAGTCTCACTTCCCCTATTTCCTCCAGCATTCAAGTTCCGAATGCTGAGATTACAGGCCTCTTCTAATACATTCAGCACTATGGAATCATTTTTCAAGGGTAATTTTCTTTTTAAACTTGTGTGTATGTGTGTGATGATATGGGTACCAAGAGTGTGTGATTGTAGAGCATGAACTATATACACATAAGCTGTATATAAGGTGGTCAGAGGACAATTTTGGGAGTTAGTTCTCATCCTTAACTTTGTCTGAAACAAGCATTCACTTAATTCTATCATTGCAATGCACACTCCAAAGTAGTGGGTCTAAAATTTATAACTTTGTTCTCTTCCCATGTTTGATTTTGTCTGCATAAACAAAGACAGGAATGACATAAAGATGTTACTGTCTCTAGATATTTTTATGGTTTGCATGGAATCTGAACTCAGATACGTGGCTTCACACTAGAAATTGCATTTACCTGAGATCCCTGAACCTAGAAATCATCTCCACTGCCTGTGGAATAACTCATGTTTATATATATTGACAACTGTATTACATACACTCTCATACCTTAGAACATCAACCTAATTTATATCTCTTATCGAGAGTGAAAAAAGGGGAGTTGAAAAGAACTTTGATATAATTTGTGACAGAAAATACTACCTGTTATATTCATGGGATTCATTTATATATGATAAATATGTGTGTGTGTGTGTGTGTGTGTGTGTGTGTGTGTGTGCTTTAAAAGTCTCACACATATATAAAGTAAACGATTGTCTCACAAACATAATTATACATTTTCTTTGAGAATACAGGCAAAAAAGGGTGGATCTGAGTATATGTGGGGAGTTTCTTCAGTAAAACCTAATGCTTAAATCAAAGAGGTGCCCAGGAATTTTGTTTAACAGGACAAGGCAGCAACCAGATTGAAGATGGGCCCCTGGAAACTCACAGTGCTAATAGAACCACATAAAAGGCAAGCTCTATTGGACAGTAAAATCCATTTTGCAACAGCAAATGTTGTATCATCTGGATCCAGACACAGCCAGAGGAAGATCAAAAGGGTTGCTATAGGATGGCTGGGTCGGGCCGCTCCCAGGACCTGGAAGGCAATGGGCAGTTGGGAGGGATAGTTCCTTCTTTTGATGTGTCCTTGTCCCCAGGTCAGTGTCCTGTGCGGCCTGTCTCCTGGGACGAGATCTGGATGTCCCTGGCCCCTCGGGGTCCCCAGGTGGGGACCGTGAAGGACAGCATCTACCGGAACCCAGAGGCCGGCACTCCGTGGGCAAGAACACCAAGTGTTCCTGTGGCCGTTCTCCTGTCTCTTGGGAACAGCAGACCCACGGGACGATAGTCCCAAGAGACTGGATTCCACACAAGTGCATACAATGGCTGGCCCTTTGCCGTGTCGCCATCCTGGAGCATCCTTCTGCCACATTGGAAGCTGGGCCTACAGACCCATTGAGGTAGGCTGGTAGCGGTTAACCCTGTGTCATCTACCCATCTTTCCTGTGTGCCCTGACCTCTGGGACAACAACACGCCTATGTCCTACTAGGACATGGAAACTTGGTTTAGCCCAATGTGGTGGTTGCCACCAGTCCCAAGGTCGGAGAGCCTACTGAAGTGATCACCTCAGTGGCCAGGGTCAAGTAGGTAGCTGCTGGATCTCAAAGGGCTTTAGCAGTATTGGGAGAGAGTAGGGGAGGGGCAGGGGAGGCCTTCAGAATAGGCTGGGGGGACAGTTAGGGGATGACTCTCAATCACACACCATACAACACCCTGGGTCCCAAAAAAGATGAGTTTGCTTCTGAGGCTTCAGCCCTGTAGCCCAGAGGTAGCTCAGAAGGGTTGCTAGGAGATGGCTAGGGTGGTGACCCTAGCCATTTCCTACCAACCCCTAGGGTCCCCTGGTGGGGACCATGAAGGACAGCATCTACCAGAACCCAGAGGACAGCACATGTGGGCAAGAAAGAATACCAAGTGTTCCTGTGGCCCTTCTCCGGTCTCTTGGGAACAGCAGACCCACTGGACGATTGATTATCCCACGAGACTGGAGTCCACACAAGTGCACACAGCGGCCTGGCCTTTGCCTTGTGTCCATCCAGGAGCCACCTTCTGCCACATTGGAAGCTGGGCCTAGCGCCCCATTGAGGTGGGTGGCCGTCACCCCAGTGTCATCTGCCACCGTTCCCGTGTGCCCTGACCTGTGGGACACAACCACCTCGATGTCCTACCAGATCCTCATGTGCTTTCTGTAGGCTTCCTTCAGGGTACCCTGACCACCAGCGCGAGCCCCACCCCCACCCCAGCCACCAGTGTGCCCTCACGCAGGGCCTGCACGGGGTTGGCGGGTGCCCAAGCACAGTGTCTGGGGGCAGTCCAGTGGAGGAGCCCCTGAGGTCCCTGACCACCGTTTCCGCAGCCCACCCGGCAGTCTGTACCCCCACTGGGATCCATCCCTTGCAGCAGGCTTAGATGGGGACACATCTGTGGCTAGTGTGTGGCAGCCATCTTGCAGCTTGGTGCTGGCCACTTGGGGTTTTTTTTGGTTGTTGTTTCTTGGCGTTTTTTCGCTTCCAAAGGGCGGAGGGAGTGCACCCATTTCCCGTGGCGGTTGGCATTCACGGAGCACTACTGGCATCCAGCGGATGGCGTTTGCAGATCCCGCCAGCAGGTCCCCGTGCTTCCCTGGACATGGCGGCTGGCTGCCTAGCGACAGGCTCTCCCTGCTGGCCCCACAGGACCCACGCGGGTCTCCTGCAGCCTCCTTGACCCAGGAGAGGGCTGGCAGGAACGAGGGCCCGGGTGACCTGAAGTAGGCGACAGGGGCTCCCTCGGCTTGCTGGGTTAGAGGCAGCGCAGCCTCACGGGTCCCCAGGCCGCCATGTCTGGCAGGATCTGGGGACCTTGCTGCCCGGGATTCTGCGTCCAGGGCTGCATCTGGCTTCCAGTGTGCACCTCTCCCGATTGCAAGGCCACAGCGTGTGCACAAGGCAATCGAGAGATCGCCTAGCTTTTGCCTGAGCCTCCCCAGCAGCACCCACAGCTCACGTCTCGAAACCGCACACACTGCCCGGCATCTCTGGCCTGTGCTCAGGCTCTCCGGGCCAGGGTGCCATTGTGGCCAAATGTCTGCCCTCCATTTCATTCCCGCCTTGGTGCCATCCTCTCTCCTCTCGGCTGCCCGGCCTGGTCTCTGGCTGTTTTTTTGTTGTCTTTTAGAGATGTCCATCTTCTTGAGCCGTGCTGAAGTCGTAATTCAGAGACTGCGACCTGTCAGAATGAGTTTTTGACCCCGAACACTAGAAGGGGCCTGGGAGGCACCACCCAAGTCGCCATTAGCAACCTGGTCGTGTACTCCCAAGCGGGCACGGTTTACAAGCCAGTGTGATGGCTCAGGGTGATGCAGCCAGAGTAGGGTGTGCACTGAAGGGTGTCCAAAACATTCCACACAGGCCCTGTGGGTACCTTCCAGACCAGGTTTAACTGCCCCTCCTCTCCCGACATGCCTCCTGTCTTGTGTAGTGCTGGGGTCCCCCTTGCAGACGCCATACTCCTGCCTTGCTCACCTTGCCTTAAACCGGTAGAGTTCCCACCCCCCACCCCCCAGGGTCAAGAGAAGCCCCTTGCCCTGCTCTGCCCTGTCCTGTATCATCTGGGATGTTAGAAGACTTAGACAAGGCTCTGAAATGAACAGGGGTATGTCTGACCTCCTAGAACTTGTGTTTGTGTCTGGCTTTAGTCTGTCTGTGTTCCCTGTACAGGAAGCTAGTTCTGTGAGAGGCTTTAATCATTGCCAGAGACAGCGGGGTATGTAACTGTTATGGTGGTCAGCTCACATTTGAAATAGATGGACAGGTTGCCATGGAGAGGCAGACTTTCATGGAGGCGAAGGGCTCCATCCTTCAGCTCCAGCTCAGATGGGCACAGTGTCTAATGTGGTCCTGTGTGTGTGTGTGTGTGTGTGTGTGTGTGTGTGTGTGTGTGTGAAGGGTGCATGAACCCCTGGCTTGGTGGATGATTACATTGTGTGGGAACCATAGGTAAGTTGGCAGGAGCGTCCATTGGGGTAGCCTGCCTGGCACATCTATGAATTTAGAGCTCCCCACACGTGTTCCCGATACCCCCATGGAACTCCTCTGGAGCTTCAGAGCCGATGCCTCCAGGAGGCTATGAGAGAAGGAGAGATGCCAGAGACTAGACAGGTTTGTCTCTAGGAGGCAGGGGGATTGGGTTCTTCTAGGAGCGATGTCTAGGAAAGATGTCACCAGTGTGAAGGTGTGGCCCTTTAGTCTCTTGGTGTTCCTAGGAGGACGGCACTCTGTTGGGTAGTGAAAAGCATTTCCCAGCTGCATATGGTATATCATTTGTATCCAGACAAGCCTAGGTGCCCTGGATGCCATCAATGGGACTGTCCATAGGAGCCCAGGATACAGGGAGGCCCAAGAGAGGAGGAGGTAGTGGTAGAGCTGGAAAGATAGATACAGAGATAAGACAGAATGTGATGGGTCAGGGGCCCTGAGAATCTGTGAGTGTAGATTTGCATTTTAGTATTTATTTATTTATTTATTTATTTATTTATTTATTCTTTCATCCATTCTTTCATTCATTCATTTATTTATTTTTGTGGGATGCTATTTTTGCATGCAGGCCGCTGGGCCGACACATTCTGTCTATGGACTATTGTTTCTGTTCCCTGGGTCTGGGCCCCTGATGGGAAAGGATGAGGGCTCCTGGAGGTTTCACTGTTAGGACATGTGGAGTTTGGTAGAAGGATTTGGTAGGAATTTGGTCCTTGAAGAAGGCATGTGTGGATGTGTGCTGCAGTCATCTTGGTGTAAAAAGTGAGAATTGCTTATTTTCTCAGGGGGTCTAGGTTCCCTGTCCTGGGTGCACTGGAATCTGTTCAGAGAGCTGTTAGTACCATAAGTGTCTAGGCCCGGACAAGGGAAGGTGTCTGTCCACAGAGGATCCAGAAATTTCCATGTCTGAGGGACACTTGGGGACTTCGGGGAAAGTCAAGAAGAGTTTCCCAGGGGTGCCTGGTGGTGGGTGGGGGTGAAGGGCTGTGGAGAGGAGATGGAATGTGACAGAGCCAGAGGTAGCTCAGAAGGGTTGCTAGGAGATGGCTAGGGTGGGGACCCGCTCCCAGGACCTGGTTTGCAACCGGGCGGTTGGCAGGAATTGTTCCTTCTTTTGATGTGTCCTTGTCCCCAGGGCATGGTCCCGTGTGGCCCGTCTCCTCTCCTGGGACGAGATCTGGATGTCCGGGGCCCCTCGCGTCCCCTGGTGGGGACCATGAAGGACAGCATCTACCGGAACCCAGAGGCCGGCACTCCGTGGCCAAGAAAGAATACCAAGTGTTCCTGTGGCCCTTCTCCTGTCTCTTGGGAACAGCAGACCCACTGGACGATTGATTGTCCCACGAGACTGGAGTCCACACAAGTGCACACAGCGGCCTGGCCTTTGCCTTGTGTCCATCCAGGAGCGACCTTCTGCCACATTGGAAGCTGGGCCTAGCGCCCCATTGAGGTGGGTGGCCGTCACCCCAGTGTCATCTGCCACCGTTCCCGTGTGCCCTGACCTCTGGGACACAACCCCCTCGATGCCCTACCAGTCTGGGGTTAGTTGGCAGCCCTGACCCGGAAGCTTGGTTTGGCGAAGGTGCTAGTTGCCAGCAGACCCAAGGTCGGCCAGGCAGCAGGAGTGGTCACCTTTAGGCCAGGGTCAAGTAGGTAGCTGCTGGACCTCAGAGGGCTGTGTTGCTGTTGGGGCGGGGTAGGGGTCGAGGTGGCCTCAGAATATGTTGGGAGGACAGCTAGGGGGCGACACCGAGCCACCACCACTCCAGTCCCACCCACCCACCCCGCAACCACCTGGTCCCCGGGGTCATGAGTTTAGTTCTGAGGCTCCTGGCCTGCGGTCCAGATCCGCATGTCCTTTCTGTAGGCTTCCTTCTTGGTACCCTGACCGCCAGCGCGACCCCCCCTGGCACTAGTGTGCCCTCACGCGGGGCCTGCACGGGGTTGGCGGGTGCCCAAGCACAGTGTCTGGGGGCAGTCCAGTGGAGGAGCCCCTGAGGTCCCTGACCACCGTTTCCGCAGCCCACCCGGCAGTCTGTACCCCCACTGGCATCCATCCCTTGCAGCAGGCTTAGATGGGGACACATCTGTGGCTAGTGTTTGGCAGCCAACTTGCAGCTTGGTGCTGGCCGCTTGGGGTTTTTTTTTTGGTTGTTGTTTCTTGGCGTTTTTTCGCTTCCAAAGGGCGGAGGGAGTGCACCCATTTCCCGTGGCGGTTGGCATTCACGGTGCCCTACTGCCATCCAGCGGATGGCGTTTGCGGATCCCGCCAGCAGGTCCCCGTGCTTCCCTGGACATGGCGGCTGGCTGCCTAGCGACAGGCTCTCCCTGCTGGCCCCACAGGACCCACGCGGGTCTCCTGCAGCCTCCTTGACCCAGGAGAGGGCTGGCAGGAACGAGGGCCCGGGTGACCTGAAGTAGGCGACAGGGGCTCCCTCGGCTTGCTGGGTTAGAGGCAGCGCAGCCTCACGGGTCCCCAGGCCGCCATGTCTGGCAGGATCTGGGGACCTTGCTGCCCGGGATTCTGCGTCCAGGGCTGCATCTGGCTTCCTGTGTGCACCTCTCCCGATTGCAAGGCCACAGCGTGTGCACAAGGCCACCCAGACACCGCCTAGCTTTTGCCTGAGCCTCCCCAGCAGCACCCACAGCTCACGTCTCGAAACCGCACACACTGCCCGGCATCTCTGGCCTGTGCTCAGGCTCTCCGGGCCAGGGTGCCATTGTGGCCAAATGTCTGCCCTCCATTTCATTCCCGCCTTGGTGCCATCCTCTCTCCTCTCGGCTGCCCGGCCTGGTCTCTGGCTGTTTTTTTGTTGTCTTTTAGAGATGTCCATCTTCTTGAGCCGTGCTGAAGTCGTAATTCAGAGACTGCGACCTGTCAGAATGAGTTTTTGACCCCGAACACTAGAAGGGGCCTGGGAGGCACCACCCAAGTCGCCATTAGCAACCTGGTCGTGTACTCCCAAGCAGGCACGGTTTACAAGCCAGTGTGATGGCTCAGGGTGATGCAGCCAGAGTAGGGTGTGCACTGAAGGGTGTCCAAAACAGTCCACACAGGCCCCGTGGGTACCTTCCAGACCAGGTTTAACTGCCCCTCCTCTCCCGACAGGCCTCCTGTCTTGTGTTGTGCTGGGGTCCCCCTTGCGGCCGCCATACTCCTGCCTTGCTCACCTTGCCTTAAACCGGTAGAGTTCCCACCCCCCACCCCCCAGGGTCAAGAGAAGCCCCTTGCCCTGCTCTGCCCTGTCCTGTATCATCTGGGATGTTAGAAGACTTAGACAAGGCTCTGAAATGAACAGGGGTCTGTCTGACCTCCTAGAACTTGTGTTTGTGTCTGGCTTTAGTCTGTCTGTGTTCCCTGTACAGGAAGCTAGTTCTGTGAGAGGCTTTAATCATTGCCAGAGACAGCGGGGTATGTAACTGTTATGGTGGTCAGCTCACATTTGAAATAGATGGACAGGTTGCCATGGAGAGGCAGACTTTCATGGAGGCGAAGGGCTCCATCCTTCAGCTCCAGCTCAGATGGGCACAGTGTCTAATGTGGTCCTGTGTGTGTGTGTGTGTGTGTGTGTGTGTGTGTGTGTGTGAGTGTGAAGGGTGCATGAACCCCTGGCTTGGTGGATGATTACATTGTGTGGGAACCATAGGTAAGTTGGCAGGAGCGTCCATTGGGGTAGCCTGCCTGGCACATCTATGAATTTAGAGCTCCCCACACGTGTTCCCGATACCCCCATGGAACTCCTCTGGAGCTTCAGAGCCGATGCCTCCAGGAGGCTATGAGAGAAGGAGAGATGCCAGAGACTAGACAGGTTTGTCTCTAGGAGGCAGGGGGATTGGGTTCTTCTAGGAGCGATGTCTAGGAAAGATGTCACCAGTGTGAAGGTGTGGCCTTTTAGTCTCTTGGTGTTCCTAGGAGGACGGCACTCTGTTGGGTAGTGAAAAGCATTTCCCAGCTGCATATGGTATATCATTTGTATCCAGACAAGCCTAGGTGCCCTGGATGCCATCAATGGGACTGTCCATAGGAGCCCAGGATACAGGGAGGCCCAAGAGAGGAGGAGGTAGTGGTAGAGCTGGAAAGATAGATACAGAGATAAGACAGAATGTGATGGGTCAGGGGCCCTGAGAATCTGTGAGTGTAGATTTGCATTTTAGCATTTATTTATTTATTTATTTATTTATTTATTCTTTCATCCATTCTTTCATTCATTCATTTATTTATTTTTGTGGGATGCCGTTTTTGCATGCAGGCCGCTGGGCCGACACATTCTGTCTATGGACTATTGTTTCTGTTCCCTGGGTCTGGGCCCCTGATGGGAAAGGATGAGGGCTCCTGGAGGTTTCACTGTTAGGACATGTGGAGTTTGGTAGAAGGATTTGGTAGGAATTTGGTCCTTGAAGAAGGCATGTGTGGATGTGTGCTGCAGTCATCTTGGTGTGACAAGTGAGAATTGCTTATTTTCTCAGGGGGTCTAGGTTCCCTGTCCTGGGTGCACTGGAATCTGTTCAGAGAGCTGTTAGTACCATAAGTGTCTAGGCCCGGGCAAGGGAAGGTGTCTGTCCACAGAGGATCCAGAAATTTCCATGTCTGAGGGACACTTGGGGACTTCGGGGAAAGTCAAGAAGAGTTTCCCAGGGGTGCCTGGTGGTGGGTGGGGGTGAAGGGCTGTGGAGAGGAGATGGAATGTGACAGAGCCAGAGGTAGCTCAGAAGGGTTGCTAGGAGATGGCTAGGGTGGGGACCCGCTCCCAGGACCTGGTTGGCAACCGGGCGGTTGGCAGGAATTGTTCCTTCTTTTGATGTGTCCTTGTCCCCAGGGCATGGTCCCGTGTGGCCCGTCTCCTCTCCTGGGACGAGATCTGGATGTCCGGGGCCCCTCGCGTCCCCTGGTGGGGACCATGAAGGACAGCATCTACCGGAACCCAGAGGCCGGCACTCCGTGGCCAAGAAAGAATACCAAGTGTTCCTGTGGCCCTTCTCCTGTCTCTTGGGAACAGCAGACCCACTGGACGATTGATTGTCCCACGAGACTGGAGTCCACACAAGTGCACACAGCGGCCTGGACTTTGCCTTGTGTCCATCCAGGAGCGACCTTCTGCCACATTGGAAGCTGGGCCTAGCGCCCAATTGAGGTGGGTGGCCGTCACCCCAGTGTCATCTGCCACCGTTCCCGTGTGCCCTGACCTCTGGGACACAACCCCCTCGATGCCCTACCAGTCTGGGGTTAGTTGGCAGCCCTGACCCGGAAGCTTGGTTTGGCGAAGGTGCTAGTTGCCAGCAGACCCAAGGTCGGCCAGGCAGCAGGAGTGGTCACCTGGTAGGCCAGGGTCAAGTAGGTAGCTGCTGGACCTCAGAGGGCTGTGTTGCTGTTGGGGCGGGGTAGGGGTCGAGGTGGCCTCAGAATATGTTGGGAGGACAGCTAGGGGGCGACACCGAGCCACCACCACTCCAGTCCCACCCACCCACCCCGCAACCACCTGGTCCCCGGGGTCATGAGTTTAGTTCTGAGGCTCCTGGCCTGCGGTCCAGATCCGCATGTCCTTTCTGTAGGCTTCCTTCACGGTACCCTGACCGTCACCGCGACCCCCCCTGGCACCAGTGTGCCCTCACGCGGGGCCTGCACGGGGTTGGCGGGTGCCCGAGCACAGTGTCTGGGGGCAGTCCAGTGGAGGAGCCCCTGAGGTCCCTGACCACCGTTTCCGCAGCCCACCCGGCAGTCTGTACCCCCACTGGGATCCATCCCTTGCAGCAGGCTTAGATGGGGACACATCTGTGGCTAGTGTGTGGCAGCCATCTTGCAGCTTGGTGCTGGCCGCTTGGGGTTTTTTTGGTTGTTGTTTCTTGGCGTTTTTTCGCTTCCAAAGGGCGGAGGGAGTGCACCCATTTCCCGTGGCGGTTGGCATTCACGGTGCCCTACTGCCATCCAGCGGATGGCGTTTGCGGATTCCGCCAGCAGGTCCCCGTGCTTCCATGCAAATGGCGGCTGGCCGCCTAGCGACAGGCTCTCCCTGCTGGCCCCACAGGACCCACGCGGGTCTCCTGCAGCCTCCTTGACCCAGGAGAGGGCTGGCAGGAACGAGGGCCCGGGTGACCTGAAGTAGGCGACAGGGGCTCCCTCGGCTTGCTGGGTTAGAGGCAGAGCAGCCTCACGGGTCCCCAGGCCGCCATGTCTGGCAGGATCTGGGGACCTTGCTGCCCGGGATTCTGCGTCCAGGGCTGCATCTGGCTTCCTGTGTGCACCTCTCCCGATTGCAAGGCCACAGCGTGTGCACAAGGCCACCCAGACACCGCCTAGCTTTTGCCTGAGCCTCCCCAGCAGCACCCACAGCTCACGTCTCGAAACCGCACACACTGCCCGGCATCTCTGGCCTGTGCTCAGGCTCTCCGGGCCAGGGTGCCATTGTGGCCAAAGGTCTGCCCTCCATTTCGTTCCCGCCTTGGTGCCATCCTCTCTCCTCTCGGCTGCCCGGCCTGGTCTCTGGCTGTTTTTTTGTTGTCTTTTAGAGATGTCCATCTTCTTGAGCCGTGCTGAAGTCGTAATTCAGAGACTGCGACCTGTCAGAATGAGTTTTTGACCCCGAACACTAGAAGGGGCCTGGGAGGCACCACCCAAGTCGCCATTAGCAACCTGGTCGTGTACTCCCAAGCGGGCACGGTTTACAAGCCAGTGTGATGGCTCAGGGTGATGCAGCCAGAGTAGGGTGTGCACTGAAGGGTGTCCAAAACAGTCCACACAGGCCCTGTGGGTACCTTCCAGACCAGGTTTAACTGCCCCTCCTCTCCCGACAGGCCTCCTGTCTTGTGTTGTGCTGGGGTCCCCCTTGCGGCCGCCATACTCCTGCCTTGCTCACCTTGCCTTAAACCGGTAGAGTTCCCACCCCACCCCCAGGGTCAAGAGAAGCCCCTTGCCCTGCTCTGCCCTGTCCTGTATCATCTGGGATGTTAGAAGACTTAGACAAGGCTCTGAAATGAACAGGGGTCTGTCTGACCTCCTAGAACTTGTGTTTGTGTCTGGCTTTAGTCTGTCTGTGTTCCCTGTACAGGAAGCTAGTTCTGTGAGAGGCTTTAATCATTGCCAGAGACAGCGGGGTATGTAACTGTTATGGTGGTCAGCTCACATTTGAAATAGATGGACAGGTTGCCATGGAGAGGCAGACTTTCATGGAGGCGAAGGGCTCCATCCTTCAGCTCCAGCTCAGATGGGCACAGTGTCTAATGTGGTCCTGTGTGTGTGTGTGTGTGTGTGTGTGTGTGTGTGTGTGTGTGTGAGTGTGAAGGGTGCATGAACCCCTGGCTTGGTGGATGATTACATTGTGTGGGAACCATAGGTAAGTTGGCAGGAGCGTCCATTGGGGTAGCCTGCCTGGCACATCTATGAATTTAGAGCTCCCCACACGTGTTCCCGATACCCCCATGGAACTCCTCTGGAGCTTCAGAGCCGATGCCTCCAGGAGGCTATGAGAGAAGGAGAGATGCCAGAGACTAGACAGGTTTGTCTCTAGGAGGCAGGGGGATTGGGTTCTTCTAGGAGCGATGTCTAGGAAAGATGTCACCAGTGTGAAGGTGTGGCCCTTTAGTCTCTTGGTGTTCCTAGGAGGACGGCACTCTGTTGGGTAGTGAAAAGCATTTCCCAGCTGCATATGGTATATCATTTGTATCCAGACAAGCCTAGGTGCCCTGGATGCCATCAATGGGACTGTCCATAGGAGCCCAGGATACAGGGAGGCCCAAGAGAGGAGGAGGTAGTGGTAGAGCTGGAAAGATAGATACAGAGATAAGACAGAATGTGATGGGTCAGGGGCCCTGAGAATCTGTGAGTGTAGATTTGCATTTTAGCATTTATTTATTTATTTATTTATTTATTTATTCTTTCATCCATTCTTTCATTCATTCATTTATTTATTTTTGTGGGATGCCGTTTTTGCATGCAGGCCGCTGGGCCGACACATTCTGTCTATGGACTATTGTTTCTGTTCCCTGGGTCTGGGCCCCTGATGGGAAAGGATGAGGGCTCCTGGAGGTTTCACTGTTAGGACATGTGGAGTTTGGTAGAAGGATTTGGTAGGAATTTGGTCCTTGAAGAAGGCATGTGTGGATGTGTGCTGCAGTCATCTTGGTGTGACAAGTGAGAATTGCTTATTTTCTCAGGGGGTCTAGGTTCCCTGTCCTGGGTGCACTGGAATCTGTTCAGAGAGCTGTTAGTACCATAAGTGTCTAGGCCCGGGCAAGGGAAGGTGTCTGTCCACAGAGGATCCAGAAATTTCCATGTCTGAGGGACACTTGGGGACTTCGGGGAAAGTCAAGAAGAGTTTCCCAGGGGTGCCTGGTGGTGGGTGGGGGTGAAGGGCTGTGGAGAGGAGATGGAATGTGACAGAGCCAGAGGTAGCTCAGAAGGGTTGCTAGGAGATGGCTAGGGTGGGGACCCGCTCCCAGGACCTGGTTTGCAACCGGGCGGTTGGCAGGAATTGTTCCTTCTTTTGATGTGTCCTTGTCCCCAGGGCATGGTCCCGTGTGGCCCGTCTCCTCTCCTGGGACGAGATCTGGATGTCCGGGGCCCCTCGCGTCCCCTGGTGGGGACCATGAAGGACAGCATCTACCGGAACCCAGAGGCCGGCACTCCGTGGCCAAGAAAGAATACCAAGTGTTCCTGTGGCCCTTCTCCTGTCTCTTGGGAACAGCAGACCCACTGGACGATTGATTGTCCCACGAGACTGGAGTCCACACAAGTGCACACAGCGGCCTGGACTTTGCCTTGTGTCCATCCAGGAGCGACCTTCTGCCACATTGGAAGCTGGGCCTAGCGCCCAATTGAGGTGGGTGGCCGTCACCCCAGTGTCATCTGCCACCGTTCCCGTGTGCCCTGACCTCTGGGACACAACCCCCTCGATGCCCTACCAGTCTGGGGTTAGTTGGCAGCCCTGACCCGGAAGCTTGGTTTGGCGAAGGTGCTAGTTGCCAGCAGACCCAAGGTCGGCCAGGCAGCAGGAGTGGTCACCTGGTAGGCCAGGGTCAAGTAGGTAGCTGCTGGACCTCAGAGGGCTGTGTTGCTGTTGGGGCGGGGTAGGGGTCGAGGTGGCCTCAGAATATGTTGGGAGGACAGCTAGGGGGCGACACCGAGCCACCACCACTCCAGTCCCACCCACCCACCCCGCAACCACCTGGTCCCCGGGGTCATGAGTTTAGTTCTGAGGCTCCTGGCCTGCGGTCCAGATCCGCATGTCCTTTCTGTAGGCTTCCTTCACGGTACCCTGACCGCCAGCGCGACCCCCCCCTGGCACCAGTGTGCCCTCACGCGGGGCCTGCACGGGGTTGGCGGGTCCCCGAGCACAGTGTCTGGGGGCAGTCCAGTGGAGGAGCCCCTGAGGTCCCTGACCACCGTTTCCGCAGCCCACCCGGCAGTCTGTACCCCCACTGGCATCCATCCCTTGCAGCAGGCTTAGATGGGGACACATCTGTGGCTAGTGTGTGGCAGCCATCTTGCAGCTTGGTGCTGGCCGCTTGGGGTTTTTTTGGTTGTTGTTTCTTGGCGTTTTTTCGCTTCCAAAGGGCGGAGGGAGTGCACCCATTTCCCGTGGCGGTTGGCATTCACGGTGCCCTACTGCCATCCAGCGGATGGCGTTTGCGGATTCCGCCAGCAGGTCCCCGTGCTTCCATGCAAATGGCGGCTGGCCGCCTAGCGACAGGCTCTCCCTGCTGGCCCCACAGGACCCACGCGGGTCTCCTGCAGCCTCCTTGACCCAGGAGAGGGCTGGCAGGAACGAGGGCCCGGGTGACCTGAAGTAGGCGACAGGGGCTCCCTCGGCTTGCTGGGTTAGAGGCAGCGCAGCCTCACGGGTCCCCAGGCCGCCATGTCTGGCAGGATCTGGGGACCTTGCTGCCCGGGATTCTGCGTCCAGGGCTGCATCTGGCTTCCTGTGTGCACCTCTCCCGATTGCAAGGCCACAGCGTGTGCACAAGGCCACCCAGACACCGCCTAGCTTTTGCCTGAGCCTCCCCAGCAGCACCCACAGCTCACGTCTCGAAACCGCACACACTGCCCGGCATCTCTGGCCTGTGCTCAGGCTCTCCGGGCCAGGGTGCCATTGTGGCCAAATGTCTGCCCTCCATTTCGTTCCCGCCTTGGTGCCATCCTCTCTCCTCTCGGCTGCCCGGCCTGGTCTCTGGCTGTTTTTTTGTTGTCTTTTAGAGATGTCCATCTTCTTGAGCCGTGCTGAAGTCGTAATTCAGAGACTGCGACCTGTCAGAATGAGTTTTTGACCCCGAACACTAGAAGGGGCCTGGGAGGCACCACCCAAGTCGCCATTAGCAACCTGGTCGTGTACTCCCAAGCGGGCACGGTTTACAAGCCAGTGTGATGGCTCAGGGTGATGCAGCCAGAGTAGGGTGTGCACTGAAGGGTGTCCAAAACAGTCCACACAGGCCCTGTGGGTACCTTCCAGACCAGGTTTAACTGCCCCTCCTCTCCCGACAGGCCTCCTGTCTTGTGTTGTGCTGGGGTCCCCCTTGCGGCCGCCATACTCCTGCCTTGCTCACCTTGCCTTAAACCGGTAGAGTTCCCACCCCACCCCCAGGGTCAAGAGAAGCCCCTTGCCCTGCTCTGCCCTGTCCTGTATCATCTGGGATGTTAGAAGACTTAGACAAGGCTCTGCAATGAACAGGGGTCTGTCTGACCTCCTAGAACTTGTGTTTGTGTCTGGCTTTAGTCTGTCTGTGTTCCCTGTACAGGAAGCTAGTTCTGTGAGAGGCTTTAATCATTGCCAGAGACAGCGGGGTATGTAACTGTTATGGTGGTCAGCTCACATTTGAAATAGATGGACAGGTTGCCATGGAGAGGCAGACTTTCATGGAGGCGAAGGGCTCCATCCTTCAGCTCCAGCTCAGATGGGCACAGTGTCTAATGTGGTCCTGTGTGTGTGTGTGTGTGTGTGTGTGTGTGTGTGTGTGTGTGTGAGTGTGAAGGGTGCATGAACCCCTGGCTTGGTGGATGATTACATTGTGTGGGAACCATAGGTAAGTTGGCAGGAGCGTCCATTGGGGTAGCCTGCCTGGCACATCTATGAATTTAGAGCTCCCCACACGTGTTCCCGATACCCCCATGGAACTCCTCTGGAGCTTCAGAGCCGATGCCTCCAGGAGGCTATGAGAGAAGGAGAGATGCACAGATACTAGACAGGTTTGTCTCTAGGAGGCAGGGGGATTGGGTTCTTCTAGGAGCGATGTCTAGGAAAGATGTCACCAGTGTGAAGGTGTGGCCTTTTAGTCTCTTGGTGTTCCTAGGAGGACGGCACTCTGTTGGGTAGTGAAAAGCATTTCCCAGCTGCATATGGTATATCATTTGTATCCAGACAAGCCTAGGTGCCCTGGATGCCATCAATGGGACTGTCCATAGGAGCCCAGGACACAGGGAGGCCCAAGAGAGGAGGAGGTAGTGGTAGAGCTGGAAAGATAGATACAGAGATAAGACAGAATGTGAT
This sequence comes from Cricetulus griseus, assembly GCF_003668045.3. NCBI lineage: Eukaryota > Metazoa > Chordata > Mammalia > Rodentia > Cricetidae > Cricetulus > Cricetulus griseus. The sequence goes on along the minus strand of NC_048604.1, from coordinate 33,180,057 downwards.
GGGTCAGGGGCCCTGAGAATCTGTGAGTGTAGATTTGCATTTTAGCATTTATTTATTTATTTATTTATTTATTTATTTATTTATTTATTCTTTCATCCATTCTTTCATTCATTCATTTATTTATTTTTGTGGGATGCCGTTTTTGCATGCAGGCCGCTGGGCCGACACATTCTGTCTATGGACTATTGTTTCTGGTCCCTGGGTCTGGGCCCCTGATGGGAAAGGATGAGGGCTCCTGGAGGTTTCACTGTTAGGACATGTGGAGTTTGGTAGAAGGATTTGGTAGGAATTTGGTCCTTGAAGAAGGCATGTGTGGATGTGTGCTGCAGTCATCTTGGTGTGACAAGTGAGAATTGCTTATTTTCTCAGGGGGTCTAGGTTCCCTGTCCTGGGTGCACTGGAATCTGTTCAGAGAGCTGTTAGTACCATAAGTGTCTAGGCCCGGGCAAGGGAAGGTGTCTGACCACCGAGGATCCAGAAATTTCCATGTCTGAGGGACACTTGGGGACTTCGGGGAAAGTCAAGAAGAGTTTCCCAGGGGTGCCTGGTGGTGGGTGGTGGTGAAGGGCTGTGGAGAGGAGATGGAATGTGACAGAGCCAGAGGTAGCTCAGAAGGGTTGCTAGGAGATGGCTAGGGTGGGGACCCGCTCCCAGGACCTGGTTGGCAACCGGGCGGTTGGCAGGAATTGTTCCTTCTTTTGATGTGTCCTTGTCCCCAGGGCATGGTCCCGTGTGGCCCGTCTCCTCTCCTGGGACGAGATCTGGATGTCCGGGGCCCCTCGCGGGGTTCCCTGGTGGGGACCATGAAGGACAGCATCTACCGGAACCCAGAGGCCGGCACTCCGTGGGCAAGAAAGAATACCAAGTGTTCCTGTGGCCCTTCTCCTGTCTCTTGGGAACAGCAGACCCACTGGACGATTGATTGTCCCACGAGACTGGAGTCCACACAAGTGCACACAGCGGCCTGGCCTTTGACTTGTGTCCATCCAGGAGCGGCCTTCTGCCACATTGGAAGCTGGGCCTAGCGCCCCATTGAGGTGGGTGGCCGTCACCCCAGTGTCATCTGCCACTGTTCCCGTGTGCCCTGACCTCTGGGACACAACCCTCTCGATGCCCTACCAGTCTGGGGTTGGTTGGCAGCCCTGACCTGGAAGCTTGGTTTGGCGAAGGTGCTAGTTGCCAGCAGACCCAAGGTCGGCCAGGCAGCAGGAGTGGTTACCTGGTAGGCCAGGGTCAAGTAGGGAGCTGCTGGACCTCAGAGGGCTGTTTTGCTGTTGGGGCGGGGTAGGGGTCGAGGTGGCCTCAGAATATGTTGGGAGGACAGCTAGGGGGCGACACCAGGCCACCATCACTCCAGTCCCAACCACCCACCCCGCAACCACCTGGTCCCCGGGGTCATGAGTTTAGTTCTGAGGCTCCTGGCCTGCGGTCCAGATCCGCAAGTCCTTTCTGTAGGCTTCCTTCATGGTACCCTGACCTTCAGCGCGACCCCCCCCTGGCACCAGTGTGCCCTCACGCGGGGCATGCATGGTGGTGGGGTGCCCAAGCACAGTGTCTGGGGGCAGTCCAGTGGAGGAGCCCCTGAGGTCCCTGACCACCGTTTCCGCAGCCCACCCGGCAGTCTGTACCCCCACTGGCATCCATCCCTTGCAGCAGGCTTAGATGGGGACACATCTGTGGCTAGTGTTTGGCAGCCAACTTGCAGCTTGGTGCTGGCCGCTTGGGGTTTTTTTTTTGGTTGTTGTTTCTTGGCGTTTTTTCGCTTCCAAAGGGCGGAGGGAGTGCACCCATTTCCCGTGGCGGTTGGCATTCACGGAGCACTACTGCCATCCAGCGGATGGCGTTTGCCGATCCCGCCAGCAGGTCCCTGTGCTTCCATGCAAATGGCGGCTGGCCGCCTAGCGACAGGCTCTCCCTGCTGGCCCCACAGGACCCACGCGGGTCTCCTGCAGCCTCCTTGACCCAGGAGAGGGCTGGCAGGAACGAGGGCCCGGGTGACCTGAAGTAGGCGACAGGGGCTCCCTCGGCTTGCTGGGTTAGAGGCAGCGCAGCCTCACGGGTCCACAGGCCGCCATGTCTGGCAGGATCTGGGGACCTTGCTGCCCGGGATTCTGCGTCCAGGGCTGCATCTGGCTTCCAGTGTGCACCTCTCCCGATTGCAAGGCCACAGCGTGTGCACAAGGCCACCCAGACACCGCCTAGCTTTTGCCTGAGCCTCCCCAGCAGCACCCACAGCTCACGTCTCGAAACCGCACACACTGCCCGGCATCTCTGGCCTGTGCTCAGGCTCTCCGGGCCAGGGTGCCATTGTGGCCAAATGTCTGCCCTCCATTTCGTTCCCGCCTTGGTGCCATCCTCTCTCCTCTCGGCTGCCCGTCCTGGTCTCTGGCTGTTTTTTTGTTGTCTTTTAGACATGGCAATCTTCTTGAGCCGTGCTGAAGTCGTAATTCAGAGACTGCGACCTGTCAGAATGAGTTTTTGACCCCGAACACTAGAAGGGGCCTGGGAGGCACCACCCAAGTCGCCATTAGCAACCTGGTCGTGTACTCCCAAGCGGGCATGGTGTACAAGCCAGTGTGATGGTTCAGGGTGAAGCAGCCAGAGTAGGGTGTGCACTGAAGGGTGTCCAAAACAGTCCACACAGGCCCCGTGGGTACCTTCCAGACCAGGTTTAACTGCCCCTCCTCTCCGACATGCCTCCTGTCTTGTGTTGTGCTGGGGTCCCCCTTGCGGCCGCCATACTCCTGCCTTGCTCACCTTGCCTTAAACCGGTAGAGTTCCCACCCACCCCCCCAGGGTCAAGAGAAGCCCCTTGCCCTGCTCTGCCCTGTCCTGTATCATCTGGGATGTTAGAAGACTTAGACAAGGCTCTGAAATGAACAGGGGTCTGTCTGACCTCCTAGAACTTGTGTTTGTGTCTGGCTTTAGTCTGTCTGTGTTCCCTGTACAGGAAGCTAGTTCTGTGAGAGGCTTTAATCATTGCCAGAGACAGCGGGGTATGTAACTGTTATGGTGGTCAGCTCACATTTGAAATAGATGGACAGGTTGCCATGGAGAGGCAGACTTTCATGGAGGCGAAGGGCTCCATCCTTCAGCTCCAGCTCAGATGGGCACAGTGTCTAATGTGGTCCTGTGTGTGTGTGTGTGATGTGTGTGTGTGTGTGTGTGTGTGTGTGTGTGTGGGGTGCATGAACCACCTGGCTTGGTGAGATGAATACTCAATTGTGGTGGAACCATAGGTAGAGTTGTCAGCGAACGAAACCACAAGCGTCCATTGGTTTAGCCTGCCATGGCAGCGGATCTATGAATTTAGAGCTCCCCACTGTGTTCCCGATACCCCCATGGAACTCCTCTGGAGCTTCTGAGCCGATGCCTCCAGGAGGCTATGAGAGAAGGAGAGATGCCAGAGACTAGACAGGTTTGTCTCTAGGAGGCAGGGGGATTGGGTTCTTCTAGGAGCGATGTCTAGGAGAGATGTCACCAGTGTGAAGGTGTGGCCCTTTAGTCTCTTGGTGTTCCTAGGAGGACGGCTCTCTGTTGGGTAGTGAAAAGCATTTCCCAGCTGCATATGGTATATCATTTGTATCCAGACAAGCCTAGGTGCCCTGGATGCCATCAATGGGACTGTCCATAGGAGCCCAGGATACAGGGAGGCCCAAGAGAGGAGGAGGTAGTGGTAGAGCTGGAAAGATAGATACAGAGATAAGACAGAATGTGATGGGTCAGGGGCCCTGAGAATCTGTGAGTGTAGATTTGCATTTTAGTATTTATTTATTTATTTATTTATTTATTTATTTATTTATTTATTCTTTCATCCATTATTTCATTCATTCATTCATTTATTTTTGTGCGATGCTATTTTTGCATGCAGGCAGCTGGGCCGACACATTCTGTCTATGGACTATTGTTTCTGTTCCCTGGGTCTGGGCCCCTGATGGGAAAGGATGAGGGCTCCTGGAGGTTTCACTGTTAGGACATGTGGAGTTTGGTAGAAGGATTTGGTAGGAATTTGGTCCTTGAAGAAGGCATGTGTGGATGTGTGCTGCAGTCATCTTGGTGTGACAAGTGAGAATTGCTTATTTTCTCAGGGGGTCTAGGTTCCCTGTCCTGGGTGCACTGGAATCTGTTCAGAGAGCTGTTAGTACCATAAGTGTCTAGGCCCGGGCAAGGGAAGGTGTCTGTCCACAGAGGATCCAGAAATTTCCATGTCTGAGGGACACTTGGGGACTTCGGGGAAAGTCAAGAAGAGGTTCCCAGGGGTGCCTGGTGGTGGGTGGGGGTGAAGGGCTGTGGAGAGGAGATGGAATGTGACAGAGCCAGAGGTAGCTCAGAAGGGTTGCTAGGAGATGGCTAGGGTGGGGACCCGCTCCCAGGACCTGGTTGGCAACCGGGCGGTTGGCAGGAATTGTTCCTTCTTTTGATGTGTCCTTGTCCCCAGGGCATGGTCCGGTGTGGCCCGTCTCCTCTCCTGGGACGAGATCTGGATGTCCGGGGCCCCTCGCGTCCCCTGGTGGGGACCATGAAGGACAGCATCTACCGGAACCCAGAGGCCGGCACTCCGTGGCCAAGAAAGAATACCAAGTGTTCCTGTGGCCCTTCTCCTGCCTCTTGGGAACAGCAGACCCACTGGACGATTGATTTTCCCACGAGACTGGAGTCCACACAACTGCACGCAGCGGCCTGGCCTTTGCCTTGTGTCCATCCAGGAGCGACCTTCTGCCACATTGGAAGCTGGGCCTAGCGCCCCATTGAGGTGGGTGGCCGTCACCCCAGTGTCATCTGCCACCGTTCCCGTGTGCCCTGACCTCTGGGACACAACCCCCTCGATGCCCTACCAGTCTGGGGTTAGTTGGCAGCCCTGACCCGGAAGCTTGGTTTGGCGAAGGTGCTAGTTGCCAGCAGACCCAAGGTCGGCCAGGCAGCAGGAGTGGTCACCTTTAGGCCAGGGTCAAGTAGGTAGCTGCTGGACCTCAGAGGGCTGTGTTGCTGTTGGGGCGGGGTAGGGGTCGAGGTGGCCTCAGAATATGTTGGGAGGACAGCTAGGGGGCGAGACCGAGCCACCACCACTCCAGTCCCACCCACCCACCCCGCAACCACCTGGTCCGCGGGGTCATGAGTTTAGTTCTGAGGCTCCTGGCCTGCGGTCCAGATCCGCATGTCCTTTCTGTAGGCTTCCTTCATGGTACCCTGACCGCCAGCGCGACCCCCCCCCTGTCACCAGTGTGCCCTCACGCGGGGCCTGCACGGGGTTGGCGGGTGCCCAAGCACAGTGTCTGGGGGCAGTCCAGTGGAGGAGCCCCTGAGGTCCCTGACCACCGTTTCCGCAGCCCACCCGGCAGTCTGTACCCCCACTGGCATCCATCCCTTGCAGCAGGCTTAGATGGGGACACATCTGTGGCTAGTGTGTGGCAGCCATCTTGCAGCTTGGTGTTGGCCGCTTGGGGTTTTTTGGTTGTTGTTTCTTGGCGTTTTTTTGCTTCCAAAGGGCGGAGGGAGTGCACCCATTTCCCGTGGCGGTTGGCATTGACGGAGCACTACTGGCCATCCAGCGGATGGCGTTTGCGGATCCCGCCAGCAGATCCCTGTGCTTCCTTGCAAATGGCGGCTGGCCGCCTAGCGACAGGCTCTCCCTGCTGGCCCCACAGGACCCACGCGGGTCTCCTGCAGCCTCCTTGACCCAGGAGAGGGCTGGCAGGAACGAGGGCCCGGGTGACCTGAAGTAGGCGACAGGGGCTCCCTCGGCTTGCTGGGTTAGAGGCAGAGCAGCCTCACGGGTCCCCAGGCCGCCATGTCTGGCAGGATCTGGGGACCTTGCTGCCCGGGATTCTGCGTCCAGGGCTGCATCTGGCTTCCTGTGTGCACCTCTCCCGATTGCAAGGCCACAGCGTGTGCACAAGGCCACCCAGACACCGCCTAGCTTTTGCCTGAGCCTCCCCAGCAGCACCCACAGCTCACGTCTCGAAACCGCACACACTGCCCGGCATCTCTGGCCTGTGCTCAGGCTCTCCGGGCCAGGGTGCCATTGTGGCCAAATGTCTGCCCTCCATTTCATTCCCGCCTTGGTGCCATCCTCTCTCCTCTCG